>NW_026110358.1:7500-130099 GCF_024679095.1 Eriocheir sinensis | reverse complement strand
GCAAGGCTGAAAGATCATGACTAAAAGACTTAAGCTGAAGCATTTTCCTTAATATTTTCCTTTTCCAGAAGGCAACATGTTAGGTAAATGCAGAATTCAAACACATTTCTACTATAAACTGATATATTACCAAGTAAAGGTTGCTTAATAATATGCAGTAAAATATAAGCAATACTAATAAACTAATGAAAACTTTTTGAAGCACAGAAAACAAATATTTTATAATTGCTAACAGTTGCTATAAAAATGTTAGCACAACATTATCACAACTGGTTATAGTCTAATGGATAATAACATTTGCAACAACCCAAACATTTTAATAGTCACTAAGCATATACTGTCCGCTCAGCATTAATTAAGCTTTAACCATTAGGAATTTGGACTTTTTTTTTAAAGTTGGAAAATTAACTAAAATCAATAATTTCACTTGCTAGACTGTAGCAACCCAAAGATCAATCTTTGCACTATGTCGGGCCAACCAGCATCATGGTTTGCTTCTAGCGACTGTGATAGAACCCATTGTTAGCCAGTCCAGGAGTGAGAGAACCTGTTCTTAAAAAATTGAGTCCCACCACTGCATACATACATACATACATCACTCTTTAATAAAACTATAAATAACAAAGTAAACAAAGCCAG
Organism: Eriocheir sinensis; assembly: GCF_024679095.1. Classification (NCBI taxonomy): domain Eukaryota; kingdom Metazoa; phylum Arthropoda; class Malacostraca; order Decapoda; family Varunidae; genus Eriocheir; species Eriocheir sinensis. Next base: position 129,460 of record NW_026110358.1, on the reverse strand, counting down.
GACAAACCAAATCAGGGGGATGAGGCTTAACGCCACACAGCTACATGGCCTGCGGCTGTGCCTTCACCAACATCCAGGGTAAACTAACTAAGGGAGTTGTCTACACACAGTAACAGTGCTGTGTCCACCATTACTACATGGCCTAAGACTGTACCTTTGGCCACACAGAGGGGAACACAATGAACCCTGGTGGTAGTTTAACCCTTCCTCTGCACCTTGAAGAGAAACACGCATTTAATAAGGCTTTCATAGAGGTTTGTTTGGAAACTAACTGGACCCCATTTGACTTTGCTGAGGGGGAGTCTGGGTTAGTTTCCTGGTTTAATTATGGGGCTGCTGGGTTTGCTTTCATTTTTACAGCTGAATATGCAAGAATTCTATTGATAAGGGTGTTAAGTGTGATTTTTTTTGTAGGTACACAGAAGACCATTTAGGGTAATATTTTATTTTAAGAGGGTGACAGTACTTTGGGTTTGTGTGAGTACGGGGGACATTGTCTCGCTTACGATGTCATAAACTTGCCTTCAAAAACTTATCTATCAATTATTTATTTTTTGATAGATTCAAAATATTTTGTTTTTGTTTTGTATAAATTTAAAGAAATAGAAGGGTTTAAATGAAGTAAAATTGATCAGAAAATAGTTTAAAAAGATATTAATCTTGGGAATTTGAGATAAAGGGTCTCATTTTTTCCTGAAGTTTTTATAAATCTCCATTATTGGTTTACAATGTTTGGGCGAAGTTTAAACTTCAAAACTTATTTTGGTGGTTTATGCGTTAAACTGCCGTGTAAAAGAAGTCAATTTAACGCTAGGTGTAGACGAGAAATAATTAGCAAGGAATATACACGGAGTTTAATCAACCACTTAGGAAAAAGTTAGAAGCTTCTGGCATCATATTCCTCTTGGCAATAACTTAATTTAACAGTGATTCACCTCTTTTGGGTTTGACTAGAGTCTAAAATTTAGGTCCAAACTATAAAACGCAATTATTGGCTTTCTAATTGGTAAAACCAGCTCAAAAAACTCTTTATGAATGCAACTCACACGTCATGGCATTGCTCTTTATTAAGATCATTCTAAGGCTCTCTGCGGTCACTCATAATAAGAGCAAGTAAGAGAATAAACAGAAAGATTGGACCGCTAAAGAATCAAGAAAATGTTAGTCAGATTTAAAGTTTGAAGCGATAGGTAAAGTAATCTATACATCAAAAATTAAGAAAATTCCGGCAATTATAAAGAATCACAAAGAGAAGGGTAAACCCTTTGGGCTCAAATACACATTCATACAGGGAGGTTTTTCTCCATCTACAATTGTTTTTTAGGAAGTAAAGTTGCTGAAGTTATAACTATGTAGGGATGATAAAGTATAATTGAAATTATCAACATTGTAAAAATCTTTTTTTCAAAAAATTAAACTTTCTGATTGGAAGTCAGATATACCTGTTATATTAAAAAAAATTATCCTCCTCATCAATAAATGAAAATGTATAAAAATAATCAAAGAACATGAACAAAATGAAGCATCAGCTTCAAATGGTGTGCAGAGCATTTATAAAGCCACATAAAGCAGACTACTAGTAAGGAAGAGGTTCCAATAATGACATGCAGGCCAGTCACAACCAAGAATGTGGAGCCAAATACTGAATAGTAAGGGAAGCTTCAATATATTCTTCAAGTACTATTGTGAAATAAATCCCTAGAATAATAGCTGGGCCGAGTCTTGGGATGGCTTGGGAGCTTCTCGTGGTGGGCTCATGTTACTGAAGAAGGCTTGTAGTACTTAAGAGGGGAGTTTGAAAAGGATTAAAAGGTTGGATGCCAAGAGGGGGTCAATGTATACCAATTTCTTCCGTGGGGGACATCAGTCTTCTATGGAAAAAGGCTCAAAAGTAAGATAAGAAAACTTCTGACACAATAAATAAGATTATACCTCAACGGAGACCTTTGGTACAAGATCCTTGATAAGTGCCTTCAGTATCTGGCCATTAGTAAAGTGGCAACAACAAATTATACCTCAACAGAGACCTTTGGTACAAGATCCTTGATGAGTGCCTTCAATATCTGGCCATTAGTAAAGTGGCAACAACAAATCTCATGATAAGGAGATTTATATTATGCTGGTGAAATCATGTCACTAAGCCGGTGGCATAACAGAGCCGGTAAGCAGAGGTGGGCAAGTGCGGTACTTAGTGCGGCAGTACCACAAAAAAAGTACTGCACAACAGCACTACCGCAAAATTTATAAAAATAATGCACTACCGCAGACCATACTAAAAAATCCTGCAGTACTTTGAAAACTATCAAAGACGGCATTTACCACGCGGCGGCATGCTGCTGCTGCTGCTGCTGCTCACAGAAAACTTTTTTTTTGCAGTGAATCGGACTCAATCAGTCATCAGAATCAGTGATTCAATCATTCTGACTTTTCAATTATTGTTCAAAATTAAATACTAAATAGACAGACTAAACTACCTCGCTGCCAGTCTTCCTTAACTCGCGCGGTGCCGGACATTTCAACCCTGGACCCGTCCGTGGTGCCGGCAGATGTTTCATTCTTTATTTTAAGCATGTTTCCTTTGTTTGGATAGCCAGTGTATACACTCAAGTATTTTTTATTTTGACTACCACTACCGCAGTACCGCACACTGCGTACCACACTGGGAAAGAAAAAAATGGGACCGCACCACTCCGGAAAAAGTACCGCACTACCACAGCCGCACTGCTGATTTTTCAGTACCGCGCCCACCTCTGCCAGTAAGCAGTCATGGCTACTAGGTGATGGGGCTGAAAACCATGGAATGATGGCACCAGTTAATTTCTCTAGTATAAAGAGTTCTTAAAACTGCAAATACATAGGACTGAATAATAGCAACGGCAGAGTCTAAAATTATAAGGAGTATTTGAGCACATAAAAGGATTAAATAGAGAGATGTTCCAGTACTTCCTAACAAAGTTAGAAGTAGGTGACCACCGGACGAGTTACTGCTAAAGTACGAATTACTGTGTTTGTAATGGTTTCACAATAAAAGGCATCAAGGCAAAGCTTGGGGAACTAAATGGCCAAATACATGTTTGGTGTGTTTGAGCCATCCCAACGTTATGACTCACAGTGGAGGAGATATTGGTGTGTCATTATGTGCCCAGATCTACTAAACACATACAGGAGAAAAGTCCTTAAAATTATTAAAGACAATTAGTCTGAACAAGGCAACAAATAACACAGAGGAGCCATTATGGGAAGGCTGTAAAGGAGCTTTCAATTCTTTATGAAGAGTTCAAATCATTTTTCTCCCAGACAAGGATCAGCGAGAAGCTCAGTGAGGCAGCAACACCGTCAAGATAGTGGAAATTCACTTTACTGACAAGTTGAAGATTCTTGGAGAAGGTTCAAAGATGGAGAATATTAATTATAATTTTCAAGATTGAGAAATTGAAGTTTTTCTGTTGTGGGGCAAAAAGCTAATTTTAGAAAAAGGTTTCATATTAAATATAAAGACTAGGAGGAATCTTAGGAGAAAAGAAAGTTGTGGCATAATTAAGGAATTCATAAAGAATGAATAGGATCACCTCAATAATTAAGCTAAGGTTTAGGGGGGAGGTTTCAATTGATAAAGAAATTTAGTTTAAGAATGAGTTAATACAAGTTCTTTCAATAACAATAGATCTGTGATTCGCTCCACAAATTTCTGAACACTGCTCAGAATAGTCCAGGCCGGTTAAAATCTTGATTGATTAAGTCGGCCTGGAATTGCATCTGCTTCAATACCTAGAGATGGGACGGTTCAGGAATGAGTGACTTTGGCTGCAGTAATTAGGACCAAAATTTGGGAAAGTTTTGGAAAGTTTTGTTTAGTGGGCAGCGCAACATCTATGGTCATATGCCGGAGAGAGACAGGAGGGGAAGGAATTATAGGAGAAGGGAACAGATCCCAGGAGACGGGACACAACCCCCGATTAATACCTGGTACACTGCTGGGTGGACAGGGGCGTAGGGTATCGGAAAAGCAGGCCAAATTTTTCCACTCCGCCCGGGAATCAAACCCAGGCTCTCTCGGTTGTGAGCCGAGTGTGCTAGCCACTGCACCACGAAGCCCCCGCCCGAATTTGGGTATTTATTGGGAGTACAGTCCGGTTATCTACATCTAACAGACAAAATCCTGAGGCTTCTAATTCGTTAAACGGAACTATGTATCAATCAAACTCTACCTGTAAAAACTCTGAGTATTCATATCTTCATTGATGTCCAACTGTCTTAAGAGTTATTGAAGGGTTATTGACTTCATGGAGAAGATATCGGAGGGAAGGAAGACCAATACAAATCAGAATGAAAGCGGGGAGAGATGTTCAAATTACTACTTCAATAGCTGGATTTTCTAGTATAATGTAGCGGTTAATATTACAAAATACAGTTGTTGTTATGTAGCCTACAAATGTTACCATTACTAGTACAATTACTAATATAATATGGTCATGAAAGAAAGTTAATTGTTCTATGAAAGGAGAAGCTCTGTCTTGGAAGTTTAATTAAGTATGCTGCTCACGTTGCCATAAGTTGGTTCTAAAAGAAGAGTTTTCTTCCTTATAGGAGCTTAGCCCGGAAGCAGCGACGGGCCAAATTTGTGGCTTTACCGTGTAGCAGTGACGGGCCAAATTTGTGGCTTTACCGTGTAGCAGTGACGGGCCAAATTTGTGGCTTTACCGTGTAGCAGTGACGTAGCAGTGACGGGCCAAATTTGTGGCTTTACCGTGTAGCAGTGACGGGCCAAATTTGTGGCTTTACCGTGTAGCAGTGACGGGCCAAATTTGTGGCTTTACCGTGTAGCAGTGACGGGCCAAATTTGTGGCTTTACCGTGTAGCAGTGACGGGCCAAATTTGTGGCTTTACCGTGTAGCAGCGACGGGCCAAATTTGTGCCATGATATAACCCCCCAAAATAGATGATACATAATCTGATCACAAATGCTTTGATATATACGTATTATGAAATGATTTGTGTGAGGGGCGATTTTTTCTCATTTTTCTCACTTAGAGGGACCATTACGAAACATGATCCCCGCAGCTACCACCACCGGGTTAAATGTCTATCTGCCATTTTACAAGTTAGTACTAAGGGTAATTTCTATGATCTGCTGGGGGGTAAGCATGCTCTCATTCAATTGAAGAGGGTAAGAAAGGAGAAAAACAACGGGGCGGTTAAGACACAAAACCTTCTCAAACAATTAGTAATAGGAATCCTAATGTGACTACAAAAGAAATTATTGAGCCTAGGGATGACACCATGTTTCAAGTTGCGTATGCGTCTGGGTAATCTACGGCATATAACAAAGAAACACTCCAGCATGCAAGGTGTGGTCCCACATGAGTGTCTGCGAGGGAGCCAATCAAGCACTGAACACAATCCATATCACGATACATGGTCCTGCCCTTGTGTGTCGGCCTGGATGTGGAGGCAGCCAACATTCTTTACAACAGTTTGTAATGAAATCAGGTTCATGTGTGGGGGGGCTCCACTCACACAGCTCTTCTGGACAGAGTGGAGGCTAAGGCTCTTCGTCTCATCAGCTCTCCTCCTCATACTGATAGTCTTCTACCTCTTAAATTCCGCCACAATGTTGCCTCTCTTTCTATCTTCTATCGATATTTCCACGCTGACTGCTCTTCTGAACTTGCTAACTGCATGCCTCCCCCCCTCCCGCGGCCCCGCTGCACTCGACTTTCTACTCATGCTCATCCCTATACTGTCCAAACCCCTTATGCAAGAGTTAACCAGCATCTTCACTCTTTCATCCCTCACGCTGGTAAACTCTGGAACAATCTTCCTTCATCTGTATTTCCTCCTGCCTACGACTTGAACTCTTTCAAGAGGAGGGTATCAGGACACCTCTCCTCCCGAAACTGACCTATCTTTCGGCCACCTCTTTGGATTCTTTTAGGAGCAGCGAGTAGCGGGCTTTTTTTTATTAATGTTTACTTTTTTGTGTGCCCTTGAACTGTCTCCTTTGCTGTAAAAAATAAAAAATAAAAATAAAAAAGTTTTTCAGACATTTTGGGACTAGGCTGCTAGGCCTTATATATATATATATATATATATATATATATATATATATTTAGATATAAATCTATATATATATTTATATATATATATATTTATATATATATATATATATATATATATATATAACAAAAAGCCATGAACATACAATAATGCTATTTATCCTTATAATATGGCACTAGCCATTCCACACCCTAACTGCTTTAATGGAGGAAACAGAATCTTCCAGACAGTTGCATCACAGCCTATTGAATGATCAGTGAGGGTTAATTATTGTATATTATGTCATGTGTTGGTTGTTGGGTTTGTAACTCCATTCCATTCCATTGAGATTAGAGATGCTTGATCGAGTTGGCAGTCGGCCTCCATACCTGGGAGTAAAGCACTTCTTTGAGACGCTGTTTTGCTGGACCCTGACTGGTGGCAGCAGGAAGCTACGTAATGACGGACTCTGCGCCCACACTCCGCCCGCAAGAGGTGCCCCTGACGCTAACCTTCGGCGACGACATCCCCGGCAGCATTCCGGGCGTTTCACTACACCAGGGATGCCAACGTCTTGCGAGGGGTGAAAGTGTGGGATAAGCCAGACTACCGGGCTGTCACTACGTCAGCTGCGGGGACAGACGGCTGCATACGTAGAGCAACGAGTGCAGCTGAACGCAGAATGGGGGCCAACACACTGGACTGCCTGTCATCGACCGCTGACGCTATCGAAATCAGGATCCTGCACTTCGAGGAACAACAATTTGGAGAGGGGCCGAGCGACTTCATGACACGGCTACAACAGTTAGGCTGGATGGCATTCAAGACAGAGAAGCGAGGCTGCACATAATCAAAGAGAAGTGGATGGAAAATGACGAGACTGCAAAGAGTTACACGGCTGTAATGAAGAAAGCCGAGTCGGCTTTGTCCGCAAAGACTGCAACTTCAGCTACAGGCCAATCAGGAGACTCAGTGGGAGGTGGAATCCCTGCGCATACTATGGCCAGACAGCCATCGCTCGGTAATGGACATATGCGAGCTACTGAGGCCGGTGGCAGCAACTCGTCAATTGAACCGACCCACTCCCGGCTCTAGAGTGTCGCCTTCTCCTCCAGCCAGCCGAGGAGCAACCACACATCAGTTATAACAGGGCCGTGGTTGCTACTACTCTTCCATAGAAGAGGCTATGTGAGAACCCTTCCTGGAAACCACCGGGCAGGATTTTTAATGACTCCTGCTATGCACGGCGGGCAGCGACACAGGGATCCTGGATTGCAAAATACATCACTAGTAACCCAAAATTAGAAAAATATCTACTAAATCTGGGAAAAAAATTAGATGAAATCATTTTTCAACTGATTTCAATAGCCAAGGGGATCAACATTTACTAAAAAAAAGATAGGGCATGTAGAGGTTGGGGAATTTTCTCTACAGGGGTCAAAGGTCAACGACCTTTCGTTAAAAGGTCCAAATCTCTATCTCGCAAATGAAACGTCATAAATGGCTGATCTTGGTAGTGTCAAAATGAACAGAATGGTGTCAAGGAAAGATCTGAAATGTAACCACTTACAAAAAAACAATATATTACCTCTGAAATTGAGGTCAAAATATTCAACACGCCAGCATTTGTTAAGAAGTTATCTTATCTCAGGAGAATATAATATTTCATGCAAAAAATAGTGACCCTGTTTGAGTTCCCATGGCTGCTTAAAAAAAAAGTGAATAAGTGGTTTGGAAGAGATCAAAGGTCATTGAGCTTTCTATGTTTAATAAAGCAAAACCCAAACGCACAAGTCTTGATCAGTAAAGATGAGGAACACATGTTGTAAATAAGGTGTTTCAATGTATGATAGTTCATTCTGAGATGAGGTCTCAAGGGTAACAGTCTGCATAAAGTTGCCGATCCTTGGCCGAACAATTTGTATCTGTTTGAGGTTGTGCACAAGCTGGATTGCTAGGTGATGACAGATGAGAGATGTGAGGAGGATGCAGGGAAACTTCAAAGCTTACATTGGAAGGGCTAGGAGAGTCTTGTTAATACAAATAGATGACTCTTCTTTATTGGAAGCATTGAATTTGGCAGGATGCTCTTGGCCTGGACATGGAAAACAGGATGGGGGATGGTTACTTCACCAGTGAAATGGAGGAAGCATCAAAGCCACAGCTGATAGCTATGTTCAGGGAAGGTTCATTGATGGTGCAGTACTAGTGTGTGATGGAAGGGATCCAAAGATCATGAACACATGCGTACAATGGCAGGCAGAACAATATCTCATAATTTGGGAGTCCCACCAGAACTGACTGTGTGATAGGGAACAATTTCTTGGCAATGAGGAGAACAAAGAAGCATTTATCAAGACACAGCTGACACTGCACGAGATGACACACTGGTCGTCAAGACAGCTACTGGACTTGTCAAAAGTGTGAGCACTCCTGAAGCTGTTGTTGTTGCCCAAGATTATTAATACTTCTCGTGTACCACCGACCCGTCTACTGCACAAATCTGTTCCCACTCATGGATGGCCTGTATGATATATCGTCAGTAGGAATTAGTGACCAAACTGATCTTTTGTTCAAGTATGCATGGTCAGGCAATGACACTGTATCCATGGACACACAAAGGAGACAATCTACAAATGAGATTTTCCAAGACATGTCACCAACACATACACGAACACTGATTCCTCCCACGATGAGCTAAAACATGCAGGTGTCAAAGCAATGCAGGTGTGGCATGTGGAGATACTCCTTCAGAGAAAGCTCCTTTCCTCAAATTTCAGAAGCAAGCTGCAAGATTGATCCTGATAGGCTTCACCCTAATGCAGCAACCCTGCAGCACGCCCTGAGAGTCCAGCTACAGACTGCTGTGTGGCATAATCTCAACACCTCTGTTCTTACGCCTGAGGGAAGAGGATGGGGAGGACAACAAACTTGGACCTAAGATGTTGACATTGCTCCCCAAACCTCCTTAAAGGAAGTTGTTGTAACTGCCATGAAGGGCTAGTCTGTGTAACCATGCTGCTGCTGCTGCTGCCTTGTGTTCCTGCATGTGTTGTGCTCTGATGGAAGAGGAAATCATTTATTTGGCAATACTTGGTGTAAGTTTAACCTCAAGTCTTTCTCAAATGGCTTCAATTTTGTATTGGCATTTTCAGCATGAATTCTACTGTGTTTGTAAAGTATTTGTGTACAGCTCTGCTCATGATGGTGGGGATGGAAGGGCCGGCCAGATATTTGACCTGACAGAAGACAATTGCAAGCCCTTGGAAGGCTGGTTTGGCATGTTTATGACAGCCACCAAACCACACGTTACTATGATCAATTTACACCAATTTTCAGGCAATCTTTTGTGTACACATTCACAGAGGAATTGGCCATTTATTTTTATTTTTGGAGGTCCAAAGTTAGGCTGTTCTCACCCTCCCCACTAAGCATTTCCACAACAACCATTATAATTTTCTTTATCAATATTCTCCAGAAACAAAATTGGACAAAATGTACAAAAAAGGTCAATGACCTTTAGCTGCCCAGTGAGAGCCCCCACTCCCCAGCTCTTCCTTTTCTTGGAGGGGGTAGTGACACCCAGCCCTCTAGATCACTTTTCTCACATGTGAATTTAAGCACACAAGCTTTCATTGTGAAAATCATGCATTCTTTATGTATATTAGTAATAAATTTGTGAATTTTGACCTTTGAGCCCATTTAAAAGGTCAAGATGTAGTCCCTGGAGTCTCCTCCTGGTTTTTATTCATTTCTCAGAAAATCTCCAATGATATGCATGTCCTATATCTTTTTCCATAAAAACAACTTTATTCTTATTTCTTGAAAAGGTCATTGAACTTTGATCCCTGTATAATTTCCCCCCCAACCTCTACATGCCCTATCTTTTTTTTTGTAAATGTTGACCCCTTGGCTATTGAAATCAGTTGAAAAAACTTTTCATGTAATTTTTTCCCCGAGTGGATACTACACCGGAGCGAAGGGAAGGGATGTGAAAGAAAGGGATGGAAAGGGAAAGGAAGGGAAGGGATGGGAAGGGGAGGGAAAGGAAGGGATGTGAAGGGAAGGGAAGAGAAGGAAGGGATGGAAAGGGAAGGATGGGAAGGGAAGGAGGGAAAGGAAGGGATGTGAAGGGAAGAGAAGGGAAGGAAGAGAAGGAAGGGATGGAAAGGGAAGGGATGGGAAGGAGGAGGAAAGGAAGGGATGTGAAGGGAAGAGAAGGAAGGGAAGAGAAGGAAGGGATGGAAAGGAAGGGATGGGATGGGAAGGAATGGGAAGGAAAGGAAGGAATAGGAATGGAAGGAAGGGTTGGGAAGGGAAGGGATGGGAAGGGATGGAGAGGGAAGGGATGGAAGGAAAGGAAGGGATAGGAATGGAAGGAAGGGATGGGAAGGGATGGAAGGGTAGGAAGGGAAGGGAAGGAAGGGATTGGGAAGGAAGGGAAGGGAAGGGAAGGGGAGGGGAGGAAAGGAAGGGAAGAGAAGGGAAGGGAATTATGTATTATTTCAAAAGCCAATTGTTACACCTCTCTCTCTCTCTCTCTCTCTCTCTCTCTGCTGTTCACTGTAACAGATAGATTTACTTGTTGAAAACATGTCCTTCCTATTTTCATGTTGGGAACACTAGGTAATTATAATGCATTTCATGTACAGCAAGGTAAGGCTGCACCCGACCCACTCAACTTAGGTAACGATCATGTATCTCTGAGAATTGCAGCAGTGAAGGCATTGTGTGTTTGTGGGTGGGTGTGGCTTGCAAGCTCCTAACAGTGAAGGCATTGCATGCTTGTGGCTGGGTGTGGCTCCTAACAGCTTTGAGAGTCTCGCCCCAGGGCCAGATGTCAGGCCAGGCCACACAACACACAAAATTTGAGGCAAACATTAAGAATGACTGCAAAGGTTTATGAAGCTAATTTTTGGTGTGTAAGGAGTTAGATTCTTGTTCATGATCCTCCAAAAATCTCAAAACTCTACAGTGACTATAAATGCTGAAAATGAACCCCTTGAAATGTCCCCTCCTATCACCTCAGAAGTGTAAACATTTGTGGAAAAGTGTGTGGCCGTCACTTAATGTCCCTCATGAGATGACCTGAGGGAAATGAATACTCTGAGGGGACAGCAGGAGTTGGAGCATGACCTTGGAATGGAAGAAGAAGACTTTAGCAGAATAGAGAGAGAAGGAACAATTGTAGAATGCAAATGAATCAGAGAAGAGGAAAAGGATTGAGAGAGGAGGAAGAAACAACAGAACAAAATTAACACTCACCAAATGATTCCTCTTCCACCTCCTCCTCCTCCTCCTTGTCTTCTTCTGGCAGTACCTGCATATTAAGTGAGGGATTAATAAGCTGTATAAATATTGATACCTTATAAAACAATACATTCTTTTGACTGTTGCCTAAATTCAACACAATAATGTTACAGCTCTAAGCCTGGCCCCTCAGTCACTCCTTGATAACCCTGTTACCATACAACCCCCTTGGCAACCCTTAACAATCCTAGGCGGGACTTTACACACAAAACTCGCCTCACTTGGGGTCGTCCCTTCCTAACCCTGCACCTTGAAAATTAGCCACTTGACTGTGGATTTCCTACCAGAAGACCTCACCAACCTATAGGAATGGGGTGTCTGTGGCTACAATTCAATGAAGGGATATCCAGCACACCAATACCACATGGGAAACACTCCACTATCCACCACAGAGGCAGAGAAAGACATGGGAGTGTATGTCACCAGGCTACCAGTGAAGGGATATCCAGCACACCAATACCACATGGGAAACACTCCACTATCCACCACAGAGGCAGAGAAAGACCTGGGAGTGTATGTACCAGGCTACCAGTGAAGGGATATCCAGCACACCAATACCACATGGGAAACACTCCACTATCCACCACAGAGGCCGAGAAAGACCTGGGAGTGTATGTCACCAGGCTACCAGTGAAGGGATATCCAGCACACCAATACCACATGGGAAACACTCCACTATCCACCACAGAGGCAGAGAAAGACCTGGGAGTGTATGTTACCAGGCTACCAGTGAAGGGATATCCAGCACACCAATACCACATGGGAAACACTCCACTATCCACCACAGAGGCAGAGAAAGACCTGGGAGTATATGTTACCAGGCTACCAGTGAAGGGATATCCAGCACACCAATACCACATGGGAAACACTCCACTATCCACCACAGAGGCAGAGAAAGACATGGGAGTATATGTTATCAGGCTACCAGTGAAGGGATATCCAGCACACCAATACCACATGGGAAACACTCCACTATCCACCACAGAGGCAGAGAAAGACATGGGAGTATATGTTATCAGGCTACCAGTGAAGGGATATCCAGCACACCAATACCACATGGGAAACACTCCACTATCCACCACAGAGGCAGAGAAAGACATGGGAGTATATGTTATCAGGCTACCAGTGAAAGCCAAATTCGTTCCAATCGCAGTGGACGGGTTAAATGCCGATACCACCGATACCAATACATCGGTACATCCCTACTGGAGACAGTGTGTGGAGGAAGACATGAGAAGGATGAACAACTGGGAGAGAGTATGTCATCATAAGTGGGAGACCTGGGTCGGTATCATAAGACATTTTGGCTTCTCATATCAGCTATTTCTAAAGGTCAAAGAGTGGGTCAATCAGGTTCCAATGAGTGTTTCCTTAGGTTCACGGTACAGAAGAAGAATCAAACTACCACCAGGGCCATAAAACTAATCCTGCTCAAAACTCCAACGAATGCCTTGTCAAATATGTGAACTTGGGCGACGGAATGTTTAGCTATACGGCCCCTAGTCACCTAGCAACTACCTGACTGACTTACCGGGTGGGAGGGCTGGGGCGTGCTCTCCACCTGGCACAGGATGAGGATGGAGGAGGTGCCCAGGTTGAAGTCAATCCAAACCCTCGGGTAACTCACACTTTGTAAGATGCAGGAAGACAAGGATGATCAGTAGGTAATGAAAAAAATATATCAAAATTGTGAAAACTTTCTATTTTTTATTTTTATAGCAAAGGGAGGCAGCTCAAAGGCAATAAGGAGAGAGAGAGAGAGAGAGAGAGAGAGAGAGAGAGAGAGAGAGAGAGAGAGAGAGAGAGAGAGAGAGAGAGAGAGAGAGAGAGAGAGAGAGAGAGAGAGAGAAGTTTTGTTTAGTGAACGCAACATCTGTGGTCATATGCCGGAGAGAGACAGGAGGGGAAGGAATTATAGGAGAAGGGAACAGACCCCAGGAGACGGGACACAACCCCCGATTAATACCTGGTACACTGCTGGGTGGACAGGGGCTACGTAGGGTATTGGAAAAGCTGCCCAAATTTTTCCACTCCGCTCGGGAATTGAACCCGGGCTCTCTCGGCTGTGAGCCGAGTGAGTGAATCAGTGCACCATGAAGACCCCATAAAAAATAAATAATAAATAAATAAATAAAAATCATTAACATTCGTAGTAATAGCAGCAGCAGTAGCATACCTTAGGCTTGCACAGCTTGAGGTTCCCAATGTGCATAGTGTAGCAGGGCACGGCGAACACCTGTCGACTGTCCCCAAGCGTGCTGTTGTAGGCGTTCAGGAAGTGTCGGCAGTGCTGGAAGGGGAGCAAACAGGTCACCCACTATACACACACACATAAAAAAAAATAATTAACCTGGTAGCAGCGGGGATCATGTTTCTTAATGGTCCCTTTAAGTGAGAAAATGAGAAAAAATCACCCCTCACACAAACCATTTCATAATATATATCAAAGCATTTGTGATCAGATTATGTGTCATCTTTTTTGGGGGGTTTATATCGTGGCACAAATTTGGCCCGTCACTGCTACACGGTAAAGTCACAAATTTGGATCATCGCTACACGGTAAAGCCACAAATTTGGCCCGTCACTGCTACACGGTAAAGTCACAAATCTGGCCCATCGCTGCTACACGGTAAAGTCACAAATTTGGCCCATCGCTGCTACACGGTAAAGACACAAATTTGGCCCATCGCTGCTACACGGTAAAGACACAAATTTGGCCTGTCGCTGCTACACGGTAAAGACACAAATTTGGCCTGTCGCTGCTACACGGTAAAGACACAAATTTGGCCCATCGCTGCTACACGGTAAAGACACAAATTTGGCCTGTCGCTGCTACACGGTAAAGACACAAATTTGGCCCATCGCTGCTACACGGTAAAGACACAAATTTGGCCTGTCGCTGCTACACGGTAAAGACACAAATTTGGCCTGTCGCTGCTACACGGTAAAGACACAAATTTGGCCTGTCGCTGCTACACGGTAAAGACACAAATTTGGCCTGTCGCTGCTACACGGTAAAGACACAAATTTGGCCCATCGCTGCTACACGGTAAAGACACAAATTTGGCCCATCGCTGCTACACGGTAAAGACACAAATTTGGCCCATCGCTGCTACACGGTAAAGACACAAATTTGGCCTGTCGCTGCTACACGGTAAAGACACAAATTTGGCCCATCGCTGCTACACGGTAAAGACACAAATTTGGCCTGTCGCTGCTACACGGTAAAGACACAAATTTGGCCCATCGCTGCTACACAGTAAAGCCACAAATTTGGCCTGTCGCTGCTACACGGTAAAGACACAAATTTGGCCTGTCGCTGCTACACAGTAAAGCCACAAATTTGGCCTGTCGCTGCTACACGGTAAAGCCACAAATTTGGCCCATCGCTGCTACACGGTAAAGCCACAAATTTGGCCCATCGCTGCTACACGGTAAAGCCACAAATTTGGCCCATCGCTGCTACACGGTAAAGCCACAAATTTGGCCCATCGCTGCTACACGGTAAAGACACAAATTTGGCCCATCGCTGCTACACAGTAAAGCCACAAATTTGGCCCATCGCTGCTACACGGTAAAGCCACAAATTTGGCCCATCGCTGCTACACAGTAAAGCCACAAATTTGGCCCATCGCTGCTACACGGTTAAATCACAACAAAATAAAGTCACTATTCTCTAACTTGAGCTCTGTGGCTTGGGCCGGGGAAACCTCCATTGTTGACAGATCTAGCGATGACCTGCACATGGCAATCTGTCTCACTGTTATTCCGTACGTTATCTATTTGTGGAATATACACATAGTCACAATACGACTGCATGGTGTTATGAATGGCTTGGGATTACAGGGAAAGACAACGACTGAGTCACGCCCAGTCCTGACCGAGGTCAGACGTGGGTCATGGCGCTCCGCATGGAGTAGCCCGGGGCCAGCCTGTTGGCCTCTCCCCTTCCCCTCCAGCCCCCTCTCCCCTTTCATCAAGAAACCTACTTCCAGAATCACTACATAGCAAGTTAATTTTTTTGTGACTAAGTGAAATCATGGTGACAGTCTGACAGACAGTGAGTGGAGTGCGTGTGTGGTATCGGGATCGCCGAGTGTGTCGCCGCCGCGGCCTTCCATCAGGCCCCTGCCGACTCCCCGAGGTCTCCCCCAGGCCCGCCCATCCTGCTGTTGAAGTCTGGTCAGGTGCAGTGCAGTGGAGGCTTCGTCACTCAGGTGGGGGCAATGAGCAGGCTGCTCACCACCGAGGCTGTGCAGTCTGTTCCCAGGCACAGCAGCGAGTCTTCACATCTGTCTCGCCACCTGTGTTGGATTAGCACTCCACCGCTAAGCCCCTTTCTGAGTGACCGTCGATACCGCCTCTACCTGCTCTCTGGCCACCTGCTGCTACCTGACCCAGCATTGTGACCTGGGGATGACCTCGGATTAACACCTACTCGCCTTCCAGAGGAGGATTACCTTCCCGCCTCATCGCTCTACCACACTGCACTCCTCCACCTCTTCACCCCTCAAGCATCATCACTACTTTCCCTCCGTTAATGTAAATCACAAACCCCCACACCCCTTTCATATTGTATTTTTCTTTATGGTTGCACTGTATATTAATATGTACATTTTCAGCTTAACGGCTGCAATTTCCTGAATAAACTGATTATTATTATTATTATTATTATTATTATTATAAGTTAAAATCGATAGACTATTGTAAAAAAACTTGAAATAAATCTTTTTGCCATTAACCAAGGCCATCTAGAGGGGGAGGCCTCTTCACGGGGGGGTAGGCCGTGACGTAGGCCAAGTAGTGCCAGGTAGTGTCGGGTCAGCTGCGGTCAGGAGAGGTCACGCTCTCTGTTTTGTGCATTATTGACTCTGAAAACAGTGAAAAACTTGTTAACATTGTTTCTGCCTCTTACCCAGATAACAATACTGCCATACAAGTGCTGTGTGCCTTACTGGGAGGGAATCTTCAAAACTGGACCCAGAGTGATGGTGTTTTCCTTCCCACAAGACGAGGAGGCGTGCGCTGCGTGCCACAAACAAAGGAGTTAAGCAGCTGCTGCATGATAACATGTTCAGCACAGTGAGACAGTCAGTACAGTCAGCAGGTACAAAACCCATTACGGCTGTATTAAATGATGAGGGTTTGTCAGGCATTATAACAGCCAATAATATAGTTCATAAAATAGCCTGTGTTACACATGTATTATTATATATGAATATTCGTGATGTGAATATATGAATATGATGCGTTATGAGAGGAATGTGACTGTGATATGATTATGTATATGGTGTGACTAATCACTGATGAATACAGTATGAACATGATGTGGTTCTTTACATATGCTAGGCATAATGTGTGTGAAAAAAGAATAACATGATATAATTATATGAATATAAACATTAAACATGGATATCAATATACTAGATGCAATACATATGAATATATGATATGAATAAAATATGCTTATATGAGATGAATGAAAAATGCATATATATATATATATATATATATATATATATATATATATATATATATATATATAGATATATATATAGATATATATATATATATATATATATATATATATATATATATATAGCATGTTAGTGAGATGTGATAGGGTGTTATGAATGTGATGTTATTAGTAGCAGTATTTGCTAGGGCAAGGATACAATGAAAAACATGTTATCTGACATGAATGTGTTATATTGAGTATATATGAATTTGAATATCATACAATGGTATCAATATATAAATGATATGATATGAATATTACAACCGCTTGCAATAAACGGCAAAGCCTTGCTTCATGGCAAGGTATCCGTACCATTATACTGTGTGTGTGTGTGTGTGTGTGTGTGTGTGTGTGTGTGTGTGTGTGTTAGACATGAATTATACTGTACCATTATGCTGTGTGTGTGTGTGTGTGTGTGTGTGTGTGTGTGTTAGACATGAATTATACTGTACCATTATGCTGTGTGTGTGTGTGTGTGTGTGTGTGTGTGTGTGTGTGTGTGTGTGTGTGTGTACACTGTACCATTATGCTGTGTGTGTGTGTGTGTGTGTGTGTGTGTGTGTGTGTGTGTGTGTGTGTGTTAGACATGAATTATACTGTACCATTATGCTGTGTGTGTGTGTGTGTGTGTGTGTGTGTGTGTGTGTGTGTGTTAGACATGAATTATACTGTACCATTATGCTGTGTGTGTGTGTGTGTGTGTGTGTGTGTGTGTGTGTTAGACATGAATTATACTGTACCATTATGCTGTGTGTGTGTGTGTGTGTGTGTGTGTGTTAGACATGAATTATACTGTACCATTATACTGTGTGTGTGTGTGTGTGTGTGTGTGTGTGTGTGTGTGTGTGTTAGACATGAATTATACTGTACCATTATACTGTGTGTGTGTGTGTGTGTGTGTGTGTGTGTGTGTGTGTGTGTGTGTTAAACATGAATTATACTGTACCATTATACTGTGTGTGTGTGTGTGTGTGTGTGTGTGTGTGTTAGATATGAGTTATACCGTACCATTATACTGTGTGTGTGTGTGTGTGTGTGTGTGTGTGTGTGTGTGTGTGTGTGTGTGTGTGTGTGTGTGTGTGTTAGATATGAATTATACTGTACCATTATACTGTGTGTGTGTGTGTGTGTGTGTGTGTGTTAGATATGAATTGGCTGTACCATTATACTGTGTGTGTGTGTGTGTGTGTGTGTGTGTGTGTGTTAGATATGAGTTATACCATAATTATACTGTGTGTGTGTGTGTGTGTGTGTGTGTGTGTGTGTGTAGCAGCGACTGCCAACCATTATACTGTGTGTGTACCGTGTGTGTGTTAGCAGCGACGGGCCAAATTTGGCTGTACCGTGTGTGTGTGTGTGTGCCAAATTTGTGGCTGTACCGTGTAGCAGCGACAGGCCAAATTTGTGGCTGTACCGTGTAGCAGCGACGGGCCAAATTTGTGGCTGTACCGTGTAGCAGCGACAGGCCAAATTTGTGGCTTTACCGTGTAGCAGCGACAGGCCAAATTTGTGGCTGTACCGTGTAGCAGCGACGGGCCAAATTTGGCTGTACCGTGTAGCAGCGACGGGCCAAATTTGGCTGTACCATGTAGCAGCGACAGGCCAAATTTGTGCCATGATATAAACCCCCAAATAGATGATGCATAAACTGATCACAAATTCTTTGATTTATATATATATATATATATATATATATATATATATATATATATATATATATATATATATATATATATATATATATATATATATATATATATATATATATATTATGAAGTGCTTTGTGTGAGGGGTGATTTTTTGTCATTTTTCTCGCTTAGAGGGACCATTAACCCGTACAGTGTTTAGTACGTTCACACGCTCAAAAAACTATCGATACACATTCAGCACGATACAAACTGACACCAAGGATGAAGCCATTGAGAACAGGCAATTCAAAACGCCCGCGCCAAATTCCTTATTCGTCAAGTTAAAAAGCGTGCAAAGTTCCTACTTTTTATTAGGCAATGAGGCAGCACAAGAGAGTAGATTTAAATAACCTGTAGAAGTCCATCCAACTCTGTTTAAACTTTATCTTTCTTAGCAGCAATGCTATTACCATTGCAATTTGTAGTTTTTTTCAGATGGCCACAACTTGTTCATGAAAGAAAAGACACGTTCAGTGGAAGCATTAGTTCCAGGATGGCACATCATGGACTGAACTATATCTGACATGCGTTGATGGTTGTTTTTGTCTTTGATATGGGAGAACACTTCTACCCACCGCTGTTACGTATATCATATGAGCATTATTGTTTAATAATTTGTGAATAAAAAGCTTAAACAAGTGGCACTCAAATCACTCCGTTAATATTATGGTGATATCTGGTGTCTCAGTGTCTCCCTTCCTCTCTATCCCTCCCTTACAGGGGCCCTGTCCTGCTCCCCCCCGCAGAGCTGAGGTGATGGGGGTGACAGCACCCTTACCAACCCTACCGAGATTACCGGGTTGCTCGCTGTGAAGTTCTTCGGACCCCACGGTAACGATAGTTTTTTGAGTGTGTGTACATACGCACCTCTTAGGGAAGTGTTTAGTACATATATATACGCAAGCTCTTTTGAGGGCTTATATTCCCTTTATTTTTGTTTTTTTGTAGGTAACATTGTTCATTGACAGTGAAGAGCAATAACTTGACAAGTCTTGGTATTTTTAAATGGACGTTAAAGGGCTTTCTGTACATTTGTCTGCATTCCAACAAAAATCATTAAACAAGAAGGTAAGTTACTTCCTTCTAGGTAATTACTCCTTGGTTCTATAATCAGTAAGGCATGTGGAATTGTAAATTATGGCTCAGAGTAATTGGAACTGAAAACTTATCGTTGGAAGCTTCTTAGTGTTTTGTTGAACTTTGTGAACTACGGCTGTAGTACACACGGCCTTGAAGTGTTGTCTGATCCAATCATTATCTTGTACTTACAATTATTGTTTATTTTTTAGGTTTTTGTGATGTAAAGAAGTACTAATACATTACTCACGCTTTGGGGCAGTGAGAAGTGTTTATAATGGAAAGAATATTGGCTCTAAAAAATGTAAAGACAAATTTCCCTTTCCTGGTATGACATTGTTAGCTCTGAGACACAAAAAAATAAGACAACAAACACTACGGTTCCATTCCTCGCATATAAATAATATATATCTATATCTATATCTATCTATCTATCTATCTATCTATCTATCTATCTATATATATATATATATATATATATATATATATATATATATATATATATATATATATATATATATATATATATATATATATATATATATATATATATATATATATATATATATATATATATATATTTGTAATTTTTTGTACATTTTTAGGGTCAAATAAAAAAATATGAAAAAGTTCCACCTGGCATGAGCCCTATAAAAGACCACACTGTACGGGTTAATATATTTCCTTCAAGCTTTTTTTTCTTTCCTGTTCTTTTATTAGGTATTTTTCCCTTCATGTTCTCTCTCCCTCTTTGCCTTCTTTTCTTCCTACAATTCCCTTCCCAAGCTTTATTCTCCTCCCTTGGTCTTTTCAGTGCCAGGATACATGACGCTAACCATGGCACTCCTAACCTTGCCCTGCCTTCCCTGTCCCTGGCCTTCCTCTGCTAATATTTAACATTGCTCCAGCAGCAGCACCTTCTCACTTGCTTAGACATCACTGTTCTATGCATTTTGAACTGCATATTATGTGCGCTGCAAACTGCTAGCAAGGCCGCTGGTGATTTTTGAAGGGTTAGCGAGTTTCTTGCAGCCGCCTCGGGGTGCAATGAGGGGTGTTGGGAGGGGGCTACGTCAAGTTGGGTTGGGGGAGTTAGATTTACTCGACACGCAGCGGAGGATGTGAGGAGGATTCCAACCCTGGCCCTGGCAGTCGTGGCCAGCCAGGCCTTCTAACCACTGCTCCACAAAGGCATATTAGATCACATGGGTGTTGATGCTGGTAGGCTAACACTGTGATACTCATGCCATACCTTCCCCAGGTACAGCTGTTCATCAACCATCTACACAGGAAGGATGAACAGCTGTGTGAGGCCTTCTAGCCACTGCTCCATATTAGATCACATGGGTGTTGATGCTGGTAGGCTAACACTGTGATACTCATGCCATACCATTCTTTCATTGACACAGGCTTTACATAAATGAGACAACACAGACATTTGAAAAGACATAGAGTATGATCTGACAAGCATCCTCTTCTTTTCTTTTGATCATTCCTTTCCTCCTCTTCCTTCATTCTTTCCTCTTCTGTGTCTTTCTCCTCCTCCTCCTCCTCTTCTTTCTCCTCTCATTTTCTTTCTTGTCCCAGATCCTTTGTTATCCTTCATTATTTCTTCCTCCTCCTCCTCCTCTTCTTTCTCCTCTCATTTTCTTTCTTGTCCCAGGTCCTTCATTATTTCTTCCTCCTCCTCCTCCTCTTCTTTCTCCTCTCATTTTCTTTCTTGTCCCAGGTCCTTCATTATTTCTTCCTCCTCCTCCTCCTCTTCTTTCTCCTCTCATTTTCTTTCTTGTCCCAGATCCTTCGTTATCTTTCATTATTTTTTCCTCCTCCTCCTCCTCTTCTTTCTCCTCTCATTTTCTTTCTTGTCCCAGATCCTTCGTTATCTTTCATTATTTGTTCCTCCTCCTCCTCCTCTTCTTACTCCTCGCAGTGTCTGTCGTCCTCTTCCTCATCCTCCTCCTCTTCTTTCTCCTCTCATTTTCTTTCTTGTCCCAGATCCTTCATTATCCTTCATTATTTTTTCCTCCTCCTCCTCCTCTTCTTTCTCCTCTCATTTTCTTTCTTCCTCTTCCTCCTCCTCATTCATTCCCTCGACCTCCATATTTCTCACTTCTGCCTCCTTCCTTCTCCTTTACCTCCTCCTCCTCTTCCTCCTCCTCTTCTTCTCCTCCTCATCTTCGTTCCTTCCCTTCTTCTTCACGAACCTCTCTCTGAGCCTGACACTAAATCTTCTTCTTCCTCCTCCTCCTCCCCCCCCCGTCTTCCTGCCGTTCATAACAATACCGGGAATGAATGAGAGGGAGGAGGAGGAGGAGGAGGAGGAAAAGGTGTGGAGGAAAATGAAGATGAAGTGGAGAGGATGTGAGAGAAGGAGGAAGAGGAGGAGGAGGAGGAAAGAAAGAAGAAAAGGGAAACACAAGAAATAAATAACACAAAACATGAAGAAAACCAAAAAAATAAAAGGAAGAAAAAGAAAAAAATAGAAAAAAGAAAAAAAAAGAAAATATAATACGAAAATCAGACGGCTACAAGGAAACGGGATAAAGGGAACACACACACACACACACACACACACACACACACACCTAATATGGTTGAGGGCAGAATGTGTTGATGGGAAAACACACACACACACACACACACACACACGAAAGGCTTCCCTAATATGGTTGAGGGCAGAATGTGTTGATGGGAAAGAGAAGGGAAGGAAAGGAAGAGGAAGAGGAGGAGGAGGAAAGAATAGGAGGAGGAAGAAGGAACTGTTGATAAAGGAAGATGGATAGATGGAATGATTGAAGAAATAGGAAGGAGAAAAAGTAATAGTTGATTGATGGAGATAGATGGATAGATAGATAAATAGTAGATAGTATTGACAAGAAGAGGGGAGGAGGAAGAAAAGAATAAGAAGGAGGAAGAGGAAGAGAAGAGAAACTTGTAAAATGTGTTATTATTATTATTATTATTATTATTATTATTATTATTATTATTAGTGAATATATGAAAAATGGGAGGTATAGTGCAAGAGAGAGAGAGAGAGAGAGAGAGAGAGTTATGTATACGACTTTAATAATCTTAAGCAAGTGAATTCCTCCTTGTACCTCATGTCCTCCTCCTCCTCCTCCTCCTCCTCTTTTCTGTATTGTATGTCTTAATGAGGCAGAACTTACTTCACGCTTCTTAAACTTGAGGAGGAGAGAAGGAGGAGGAGGAGGAGGAAGCAAGTCTCATAAGATAATACTGTTTGTGTGTGTTTTTCCACCCTCTCCCCCCCTTCTCTCTCTCTCTCTCTCTCTCTCTCTCTCTCTCTCTCTCTCTCTCTCTCTCTCTCTCTCTCTCTCTCTCTCTATTTCATTCCCTTTAATTTTACTAGTGTGTGTGTGTGTGTGTGTGTGTGGGGGGGGGGGGGGGGGCAGGGAAGGGAGGGTAGGAGAGCCACAAATTTAACAACCCAGTTTTAATACCATTGCGTAGTCGAGTCAGTCAGTCAGTCAGTCAGTTATTCTTTGTCACCCAGTCCGTCAGTCAGTCAGTCAACCCATCAGTCAGTCAGCCACTCAGTCAATGTTCCCACGCCTCACCTCACGGCCTCCTCGTCCTTCAAATGGAAAGCCGAGGCTGGACCATTTTCGTGACATAATTCTGCCCCATAGTCTCCAACATTTTGGAGCTCACACACCCACACTCTGTAAGGCTTCCGGAGAGGCTGTTGTGGGTGTTGGCATCGATAGTACCATTAGCCCAGTGATAGACTGACCAGGCTTCTGTACCTTGAATGTGAACAATACTTATTTGAACCCGACTTGTGGCCTTTGGGAATAGGTGTTGTGAGGCGAAAGAATGTGGGAATATTTGAACTGACATGCCAAGACAATATCACCACCTAGATAAACAAAACAGATATGACTAATAGATGCAATAATAGACAGTGAAAAGTAAATGAGAAAGTGAAGTAATAGAAAAAATGGCCATAGATGATATATAAAGTGATAAAATAGACTTGAAATGCATTACTAGATAGAAGAAACATAATTGCTTTCTAAATAAATACAAAAAAACACGTAAAATGAAAAAAAAAGTCTCGATCCTCCCTTCTAGAAAGCGTTCAAGTCATAGGAAAGAAACAAAACAGACAAAGCTAATGCAGAGATGACTAGAGAAAGGGATGAAAGAGTACAGATAGTGGTTGACTCTTGCATCAGGAATTCGGACAGCATAAGGAGGAGGTAGAGTAGAAAGTGTGTGGGAGTGTTGTTTGCAAAAGTTTGTGTTTTTTCCTAGAGTTTGTTCATGTCTTGTTTTTTAGTAATATTTTGTTCTCAGTGTGTGTGTGTGTGTGTGTGTGTGTGTGTGTGTGTGTGTGTGCACAGGTCTGGGCGTGAGAGAGACTTAGGAGTCCTAGTGAGCGCTGACCTCCGTCCTAGGGCTCAATGCATTCAGGCTAAAAATCGGGGAAACAGAGTACTTGGTTTCATCTCAAGGATCGTAAGCAATAGGAGCGCTGAAGTCATCCTCAAACTTTACTTAGCACTAGTTAGGCCTCATCTCGATTATGCAGTTCAGTTCTGGTCCCCCTACTATAGAATGGATATCAAGATGTTAGAATCTGTACAGACGAGGATGACAAAGATGATTCAGGGGGTGAGAAACTTGCATTATGAAGACAGGCTGAAGCATTTAAATCTACACTCGCTAGAAAGGCGAAGGTTGCGAGGAGACTTGATCGAAGTCTATAAATGGATGAAGGGATTTAATAAAGGGGATGTCAATAAAATTTTGAGAGTGAAAGAGCCAGGTAGGACACATGCCTTCACATGGCAATGGTTTTAAGTTAGACAAATTCAGATTCAACAAAGACATAGGCAAGAATTGGTTCACCAGTAGAGTGGTGGATGAATGGAACAGGCTTGGGGGCCATGTTGTGGGTGCCAATACCGTAGATACATTCAAGAAGAGGTTAGATAAGGCCATGGATGGTGAGGTAAGGTGGAGTGGAGTGTACAGGAGCTGCCTTGTGTAGGCCAACCGGTCTCTTGCAGACTCCTTACGTTCTTATGTTCTCTCAGCCCTTTCCGCCCTTCCTTCCTTGCTCACTTTCCTCCCTCCTCCCTCCTTCCCTTGCTCATTTCCTTCCCTTTCTCTGAACTTGGGAGAAAAGTTGTCCCTTCTGATGTGGAACACCTTAGATAGATAAGCTTTATGACAAGATGACAAGAAAACATGGATATAAATTTGATGGTGAGATTTACGGGAAGATACAGAGGGGAGAAAACAGTGTGAGAGAAATAATGGATCAATGTAATGTACTATAGCCTTAAATTCCTTTCACTAGTGCAAGAAGTTAGTCAGAATCTTGGGAAACAGTAACAAAAGCTTCGTGGCTATTTATATGCATTCCTCAGGTCTTAGTAAGCTTGGTGTTGTAGGCAAGAACTGTAGCCTTAAGTTTCTGTCGTGCTGCAGAGGCTTTTCTCTATAAGATGGAATTGTAGTTTATTTTAGTATGCATTTTCAAAGTCAAAAAACATTAAAAAAGCCCTCACACCTTATATAAACCACAAACATGCCAGTTTGTACTGATAATATGACATGCAGCAGCAGCTTAAGTATTGGTCATTCCAGCAAACTGAGGCGGCCTTTTAGTGAGGTCTGATATGTTCTGAGATATAAGTTCGTTGGATTTTTGGGGGGATTTTATAAACTATACATTTTTAGAAAGCTAACATTACAAAGAATGCAAAAACCAATGTTGCCAGAATTTTCGAGGTCATTTTGGCGGCCATTTTGGATTTCTAATATGGCGACTACAAAATCTTATTTTTCTCTTATTTACTTATTAATTTTGTTTTAACTGTACTGATTATGATGAAATATGACCAAAAAAGACAACTTTGATTTTTTTTCTTTACAGTTCTAAGTTGAGATGCAATGAACACTGTGCCTCTTCTGAGCAAGCCATGTGAAGAAGTAAAGGATGGGGATCAATTAACTGGAGACTGTGTATTCTTTGTCAACGTGGTGACAAAAAGAATGTCCTTTGGTACTAAAACCACGACTAGGTTCTTATGTGACATGCTTGAATGCAGTCAGAGAAAGAGCCACTTGCAATGATGGACAGTATGTGGAAATCGAGCGAAGACTCAAAGATGTTACCAGAGATACATTGAGTGAGCAGGGTGCAATATGGCACCGAAGCTGTTATCAGGAGGCAACAAACAGGAGTCGGATCGAGAGGGCCAGGGAACGCAATGAACAAGCTGTGAGTGCGGCTTCAGCCACCAAGAAGCGTGGGAGAAAAAGAAAGAGTGAAGAGATTGAACAGCCATCTGAGCGGCCGGCCAAGTTCACAAGATCCAAGACAGCTCCCTGGAGAAGGATTTGTGCTTTTTCTGCCAAGAAGACACAGGAGAGCAGATCTTCAGGGTTTGTACGTCAGAGACAGGGGAAACAACTAAGGTCAGCTGTGGAGAAGTCTGGGAATCCAGCCCTGGTAACAAGACTGAATACTTCTATCTCCCCTACAGATGCACAAGCAATTGATGTTCAATACCACAAAGGATGCTGGAGAAGCAACGTGTTTCATTCCTTAAGAGAAGTGTCAGACCGAAGTGGTCCATACGTCCACCCACTTCAAGCAGCAAGCATGGTTGAAATAACAAACTTGGTTGAAGTGAAGACACGACAAAAGGCTGTAATCTCAATGGGAGACGTAGAGACAGTGTACAAGAACATGCTTGGGGATGTCATGGCACAGCATTGCCCCACCTTCAGTCGAAAATGGTTAAAAGAATATATTCTGACTGAACTCCCAGCTGTGACATCAGTACTGCAAAAAGATCGTAGGAAATCAGCAGTGCTATACAACCCAACAGCCTGTCAAGAAGATAATGTTCATTCAATGATAATAGATGCTGGCAGCATGGACAATATGAAAACAGTCTTCAAGGCAGCCCAGATCATTCGCCAGAGTATTGTCTACTTCAACAAGGAAAGTGTCACAGATAATGATGACATCCCGGTATCAAGTGATACAACATGTGTCCCAGCTGAATTGTACAGCCTGATGAGATGGGTTCTGACTGGGCCTGTGGAACATCTAGCAACTGAAGCAAGAACAGGGATCACAGACCGGTTAGCACTAACTATGAGCCAAAACATGATGTTTGGGTTGAAGACAGACAGGCAGGTCCAGTACAAGCCTTCAGGGTCAGGCACCTTTAGGCAGCACCGAACAAAGAGAATCCCCAAGTGGTCGGACTAGCGCTTTCACTTCACAGTGACACCAGGAGTAAAAAGTTGTTGGAGCTGCTCAACAGGCAAGGATTGTGCGTGTCTCATGGACGCACACTACAACTGGAGACTGCCCTGGCCAATGCTGTTGTGGAAAACACCAAGAATTTTGGTTGTCTCTATATACCTCCCTTCCTCAAGAAAGGTTCGTTTGTGTTCTTAGCAGCAGACAACATTGACTTCTCCGAGGACACCCCAGATGGCAAGTGTACTACACATGGTACCATAGTTGCGGTCTATCAAAACGTGATGCACTTGGAGAGACAGTTGCTCCATCACTCAGTATCAAGCATACTAGTAGCCAAACAGTTCAGCCATACCATTTACAAATTGAACACTGCGAAAAGCCCAAGCCAGTGCAAAACAAGAGAGAGAAAGAGTTTGTGGTAAACGAGGAAGGAATCAACACTGTACATCAAAGGAAGCAGATGTCCTGGATCATTGCCTGTGTATTATCAAGGTTAGCAGGAGGACCTTGTAAAATTCCTTGTTGGGCCGGATACAATTCTCTGACATCAAACAGCCTGCCACTGACGCAAATTGGAGCTCTGCCTCATGCCTGAAGTGGCCCATGAATGGTCAACCCTCCTCACTGTGCTGAAACAAGCAAATGCAATCAGGAAGTTTACAGTAGGAGATGATCACCCGACTGTCATCACCTTTGACATGGCACTCTACGAAAAAGTGGTACAATTGTTGGATGCTCGACCAGATCTGAAGAAGTCAACAGTACCAAGACTGGGAGAGCTCCATGCTGTCATGGCTGCTTTGAGAGCTTTGGGATCTTCAATTGAAAATTCAGGGATTGATGATGCTTGGATCGAGGCTGGCCTGTATGGTACTGCAACAACAAGGCAGATTCTGAGTTGCTCACACTACAAACGCTGCCTGACAGCTCATATCTACACCTACATTGCCTTCTATGAATTAATCCTTGAGGAATTCTTCAACGAATACCCACAGCTCAAGGCTACATTTGACCAGGCAACAGAACAGGTCACATCAGCATGTTGCCACAAGGACAAGTCAGTCAAAGAAGAATCTGTCAAACAAGCAAATAGTTCACTGCAGGATATCATGGCCAAAGAATCCTTTGAACAAGCATTCGAGACATGGAAGAAAACCAAGTGCAAAAATGTCATGTTCGCCTTCATCACCAACTACCTCTGCAGAGTAGAGGCCATCCTTCACTTCATTGCGGCTTCTCGAAATGCTGATTGGGAGTTGCACCTGGAAGCTGCAGAGTCACTGAGCAAGTTATTCTTTGCCTTCGACCGCATCAAGTACAAGAGACTTTGGCCACGCTATATTGCGGACATGAAAGATCTCAAGACAAACCACCCCAACACCTGGTCGGAACTTGCCAGTGGCAATGTGTCTGTCACCAGGAGTGCAATTCCATTTGTATCTGTAGGTGCTGACCATGCCTGTGAACACATCAACAGACAAATGAAGGTTCACTCTGGGTTGACTGGAATCTCAAACAATGCTCATGCAAGGCAGAGATTCTTCATGGCTGCTGCAGAACTGTCTTGCCTCTCAATTAAGTTCAAAGACCAGTTCAACACAACGGACACCACCAGAACTGAACATCCTGGGGTCACAAAGCAGCATACAAAGGGACCACGCCGCTGTTGATAGCATCAAGGCTACAATACTGAGTCATGGGAACCCAGTCAGAGGTGAAGGCGATCAACTATACAACATAATTACTGGTGGATGCATACCACAGGAACATGTTCACGACATCCTACATGCAGACTCAATTGGGCAGAAGCTGTACGAGGACTTCGTTGCAGATAGAATAAATGGTGATGTCCGTCTGTGGGCCACTGTGAAGAAAGAGAAGTTAAAGACCTTCACCTCAAATAACAAAAAGTCAATCATCAAACTTCAAAACACAAGTATAGAGCTCAAAGAAACCAAAGACCTGTACAGACGCCTGCTTGTCCTGTCAAGATCACGAGACATTGATCAAAAGAAAGCAATCGGTACCTATGAGTTCACTCAGGTGCCAAGAGCACTTTGAGCCAGCGATGGAGAAATTCTTCCATGCACTGACAAATCAAAGCTAATACACCGACTTGAGAAGCTTGTTGAGGAGAATGCCGAAACAGAGAACCTAGAAGCAGCAGGAGCAGAACAAGAGTCAGGCACCAGCCAGAAGCATCATCACAGGATTGCTCTTGTGGATGGCATGGTGATTCTCCATAACCTTACGAAGAAACCACCAACTATGGAGACCGTAGGAGATCTTAGCAGGTGGTACTACGACAGAGTGATGGGTCTTGCATGTGACTACGATGAAATAATCGTAGTATTTGACACCTACAAGCCTGAGTCTCTGAAACAACGAACCAGAGAAAGAAGAAACCTGGGTCAGCTTCCAGTTGAGTACCAGATCAAAGATGAAACAAATATCAAGAACATTACAATGAACAAGTTCCTTTCACACTACAAGACGAAGAAACACCTTACGGAGTACCTAGCTGACAAGATCATCGAATATGCTGCAAGCTCCCCGAAGGTGGTCATTGTGTCCAGCAGGTAAATGAACTTACAATAAAGCTTGTTATTTTAGCATACAATATCTAATATATTTAACTATTTTCAACAAAACACTTACAGTGTGTTGTGTTTGTATTTCTTTATAGGAAGGACCAAAGCCAACATAAGGATGGAGTGTGAAGACAACAATCATGAAGAAGCAGACACACTGCTCATCCATCAAGCAGTCCTTGCGTCACCGCAGTTCACCCAACACGGAACTCATGGTTTTTCACCTGACACAGATGTGCTTGTCCTTCTGATAGGACATTATGATATTCTCCTGAACAGCACATCAATTACCATGAAATCTGGAGTACTGCAGATAGGTTCTATGTGGACATTTTGGGTGCATCCGTGCTAAAGCTCTTCCAGCGTTCCATGCATTTACTGGTACTGACAACACCAGCCGGTTTTCTGGAATCGGTAAAGTGACATGGCTGAACATTTTCCTTCAGGCACCAGAGGAGATCTGGAAAGCTCTGCAACAGCTCTCTGAACCAGATGAAGTCACAGAAGAACAGATTTCTATCCTGGAGAAATTTGTCTGTCATGCTTACAAGCCGAAGAAGTCGGACATCACGAACATCCCAGATCTCCGGTGGTACCTTTTCTGCAAGAATATGGCAGACAGTGAAAAGCTGCCACCTACCATTGGTGCACTTAAACAACATATACTGCGAGCAAAGATACAAGCCAGAGTGTGGGGTCAAGCTTCTGTTGCCCAACAGAGCCTACCAGAGCCTTTGGGTAACGGATATTGCAGAACCAAGGATGGACAACTGCAACCGCTTACAACAGAACTTCTGCCAGCACCAGAAGCCATTCTGGAAATGGTAAGATGTCTTTGCAAGACAAACTGCTCAACTAAAAGGTGCTCTTGTGCTGCAGTGAACCTTCCTTGCACTGAAATATGTCAGTGCACAAGTGACTGCCAAATCACCAAGATTCAAAGGATGTTTCATCTAATCTCATTGACTCGGAGAGTGACGATGATGATGATACAGACGATGATTGAGAGACCATGATATATATTGCCTAAAGACAATAATACAGATTAATTGTGGCAGTTTTAGCTGCTGTTTCTTTAATTCTTTCTATGATCACTCAATGCTTAAATGTATTACCTTGCATACTTCTGCTGCTACTTGAAATTGCAATTGTTGCGTGGAAACACCTGGTGCTTACCTCTGATTAGACTACTGTAATACTATCACTTAGTGTCACAAATTGTATGTAAATAATATTTAACACTTTAGAATGTATGGTGCTGATGTGTTTCTAGTTTCACATTGTATGTAGGTTATGAAAATAATGCCAACATGGAACAAGTAGTTTTCGGTTTTGTAACACATTTATTACCATAATGTTCCTTAATAAAATGCCTAAAAATGGTAATTTCTGCTACTTCATGTTTTAAATCATATCTAAAGACTACATTTATATTATGACAAAGCAAATTAAAGAAAAAATAGCCAAACTTAGCTGTGCTGAAGTCTCTCAATTGAAAATTGCATTTCAGAAGTCGGCCATTTCAACATCCAAGATGCCGCCAAGGTGACCTAATTAATTTTGGCAACATTGTTTATGAGATTCCTTGACTTGTAAGCATTCCAAAATGTATATTTTACAAAATCCCCAAAAAATTCCAACGAAATTACACTAGTGACCTCACTATTTTAAATGCCTGTAGTTCACCTCATCACAAAGCTTTGTAAGGGCAACTAAAAGGTATTTCAATAATTTAGTGCACGTAAATCCGCTCATCATCTCTGGGCCTGTGTTAGGTTTGAACCCTGGGATATGGGCCGATAGGAAGGCCAGAATTGCCTCAGTTTACCTTCCCCAGGTACAGCTGTTCATCAACCATCTACACAGGAAGGATGAACAGCTGTGTGAGGCCTTCTAGCCACTGCTCCATATTAGATCACATGGGTGTTGATGCTGGTAGGCTAACACTGTGATACTCATGCCATACCTTCCCCAGGTACAACTGTTCATCAACCATCTACACAGGAAGGATGAACAGCTGTGTGAGGCCTTCTAGCCACTGCTCCATATTAGATCACCTGTTCATCAACCATCTACACAGGAAGGATGAACAGCTGTGTGAGGCCTTCTAGCCACTGCTCCATATTAGATCACGTGGGTGTTGATGCTGGTAGGCTAACACTGTGATACTCATGCCATACCATTCTTTCATTGACACAGGCTTTACATAAATGAGACAACACAGACATTTGAAAAGACATAGAGTATGATCTGTTTGGTACAAGTCCCTCTCTCCTGAGCTTGTCTATGTAGGCTATTACAAAAGAAAACTGCCAGCTCTGGGACTGATATAAGGTGTGAGGGCTGGGGAAAAAAAATCACTACAATCGTCCCTCAAATAGTACAGTTTCCAATAGTTTGGTTTCAGTTTTATATGGATTGTCGTGGAAGATCTTTTAGGATTTTAAAATTTCCTGCTCCTTATAAATCTTCTTAGAAAATCCACATAAAACCAAATCCGAACTATTGGAAACTGTGCTATTTGAGGGATGATTGTATTACTAAAGAAAGAAAAATAGCTTGAATACTTATGACATAATGACAAAGTAGCCTATCAGTGTGCCACTCCCCCACCCATGGGAAGGAAGGGAAAGAAGGGAGCTATGGGAGATGACCTGTTTTTCCTTCTGCTCACTCCCTCCTCCCGCCATAGTCCAGCAGGTGTCTGTTCTTCCTATGTATTCCTATGTATACTCCCCCTTTCCCTCCTCTGCCTTAATAATGAAATATCTGTCTCTAGGCCACCAGCCCTAATCAGGCCATACCTGCGGCAAACAAGGTGGCAGGGTGTGTGTGCTGTGGAGGTATAGTTGGTGGAGTGGACATGATGCCATTCACTGCCTTGACATCAACCTGTCATTCTCGTGCTGTCAAAACCTGGTGGTTACCCGGGTGAGAGGTCATGCTTCGGGCTGTGTCTTATCCATTGTGACGGTGTTGTTTACTGATAGCTACGCTGGAACCATTTCCACACATTAAGCCTCCATGGTGGGAGCTAACAGGATGGAGAGAAGAAAAGAAACACCAATAGAAAGGAAATTAATGTAGGAATAAGAGAAGAATTAGTTAACACTCACCGCTCTGTCCCTCCTCATCTCCTTCAGTTCCTAGTGTCTGGAAATCAAGTTTGGTGTTAACTGTGTAAACATTACCACACTTTGATATATATATATAGCATTATAAATTGGGTGCTACTTCAGCGTGCAGTCTGGCCCAGTATCACAAGTCTGCAACATGACCTGACCTGTCTCCCAAAACCTAGCTCATGTGTCGCCCCAATAGAAAAGAAAAAAAAAAGACCAATGGAAAACAAAAATACATAAGATAAACTGATAAAAAAATAAACAAAAACATTCTCCATGAAATCAAATGGGTCAATGACTTGACTCTTGAGGTAGTCGCTGTAAACAGAGTGAATCATCGCATCAAATATCTTAACGCAATGAGACTCGCTTGGTCTAAACGCACCCTCCTAAATGTAAGGAAATCAATGTGAGAGAGAGAGAGAGAGAGAGAGAGAGAGAGAGATGTGAAGGGAAGGGAAGGGATAGGAAGGGAGGGGAAGAGAGGGTTAAGGAAGGGAAGGAAAGGCTAGGGAAAGGAGGGGATGGGAATGGAGGGGAAGGGAAGGGAAGGGATGGGAAAGGAAGGGATGGGAAAGGAGTGGAAGAGAGGGTTAAGGAAGGAAGGAAAGTGAAGTGAAGGGAAGGGATGGGAAGGAAGGGAGGGATGGGAAGGGTGGGGAGGGGAAGGGAAGGAAAGAAAAAGGGATGTGAAGGGAAGGGATGGAAAGGGGAGAGAAGGGACAGGAAGGGATGGGATGGGAAAGGAAGGGATGGGATGGGAAGGGAAGGGAAGGGATGGGAAGGGATGGGATGGGGAAGGAAAGGAAGGGATGGGAAGGGAAAGGAAGGGATGGGAAGGGATGGGCTTGGAAGGGAAGTGAAGAGAAGGGATGGGAAGGGATTGGAAGGGAAGGGATGATAGGGGATGGGAAGGGAAGGGAAGGGAAGAGGGCTAAGGAAGGAAGGAAAGGCTAGGGACAGGAAGGGATGAGAAGGGAAAGGAAGGGATGGGGAAGGGAAAGGAAGGGATGGGAAGAGAAAGGAAGGGAAGGGATGGGAAGGGAATGGAAGGGATGGGCAGGGAAGGGATGGGAATGGATGGGAAGGGAAAGGAAGGGAAGGGAAGGGATGGTGTAGCCGCTGTTCCGGCTCCGCGACGAAAGATAGATTAATGTGGTAGATATGTATGTAGGCATTATCGGATTATATGAATTTATTAATTATGTCGGGATGGTCGAGCGAAGGGGTGGTGTGAGGCGGTACTGTCGCCAGATGTTCAAGGGAAAAGTGTCGAGACAGCGGCGAGATGAGTGAAATGCTGACTCGTGACGCCTGCTGGAGGCCCTCAACTCCTAGGAAAGCCTTGCCAAATGTGTGTTTCCCTAGGTTCAAAGTACAGAGGAAGGGTCACACTACCACCAGGGCCACAAAACTACCCCTGGAAATGCCCACAACTCCTAGGAAAGCCTTGCCAAATATGTGTTTCCTTAGGTTCACGGTACAGAGGAAGGGTCACACTACCACCAGGGTCACAAAACTACCCCTGGAAATGCCCACAACTCCTAGGAAAGCCTTGTCAAATGTGTGTTTCCTTAGGTTCACGGTACAGAGGAAGGGTCACAAAACTACCCCTGGAAATGCCCACAACTCCTAGGAAGGCCTTGTCAAATGTTTGTTTCCTTAGGTTCACGGTACAGAGGAAGGGTCACAAAACTACCCCTGGAAATGCCCACAGCTCCTAGGAAAGGCTTGCCAAATGTGTTTCCTTAGGTTCACGGTACAGAGGAAGGGTCACAAAACTACCCCTGGAAATGCCCACAACTCCTAGGAAAGCCTTGTCAAATGTGTGTTTCCTTAGGTTCACAGTACAGAGGAAGGGTCACAAAACTACCCCTGAAAATGCCCACAACTCCTAGGAAAGCCTTGTCAAATGTGTGTTTCCCTAGGTTCACGGTACAGAGGAAGGGTCACAAAACTACCCCTGGAAATGCCCACAACTCCTAGGAAAGCCTTGTCAAATGTGTGTTTCCTTAGGTTCACGGTACAGAGGAAGGGTCACAAAACGACCACGTGAAATGCCCACAACTCCTAGGAAAGCCTTGGCAAATTATGCTTACATCTCAAAATTATCAAATAATCTATGTTTCTTTATGTGCACCATTTAATTCTGCATGTTTTTATATATAATACATGATGATTATGTTGAGTTTATGGCTGAAAACTTGTTATAAACAGAAGCAACGTTTGAAATTTGGTGCGCGTGGCCAGCCCGGATATGGCGCCGTTTTGGCCCGGCCGTAGTAAAGGGGTTAAGCCTGTGGTGTCTTGTTGGTCAGGCATAAATAAACCAAAAAGTGAAAATGGGCAGCTCCTTAGTGTCTCCCTTGAGTGAGAAAGTGCCGGGCCAGCCCCTGCTACTTACTGTGGAATGCTTCTTCATATAAAAATCATGTGATAAAAATGGCACAGCTATAAACACTAAACCATAAGTAAAAGTGGCTGTTAAACACAGACGGGCTAGGCACGGGTCATATAGGATGACTGGCAGGAACCAACACTATGACCCACCACTACATATATGTAACAGGTTCACAGTATGGTGTGGTGAATGCTTATGATATCTTGTTGCCTTCCCATGACTGAGCCTTGGGGAGCTTGGCCATTTCCAGGGGGAGTTTTATGACCCCTCTGCCCGGGCTGCCTCTGTACATTCAATGTGAAAAAAAGACTCATTACAAACCCAATAATCTCCTTTTTTTGCCTTTGAAAAGAGTTTGCATTAAGAGTCTACGGATACAGCAAGCTTACTATGAGGGGCCTTGAGCCAGGAAGCGCTTTTGGCAAATATCTTGTAAAGAAACAGCTTGAGCATGGCCCTGGCACCATTGTGAAGGATTAGGGCGCTCATTTGGGGGATAGTTTTGGGGACACATTAATGGAAACAACATTAATTGAAATGGGGAAATTTGTTTGGGTTTATGATCTTTTGCTTTGGGAACTAAATTCAGGAACAAATTAATCTCATAAACACACACACACACACACACACACAAAATGGTTCCAGAACTGGAGGGACTGACATATGAAAAGAGACTCAAGGAAATGGACTTAGCAACACAAGAACAAAGAGGAGACCTAATACAAATATATAGGCTATTGAGTAAAATGGAAGAAGTAGATAACGAGAAATTGCTACTAAGAGAGGAACCTTCCAGCAGGAATACTAGAGGACATAGTAAAAAGTTGAGGAAGGGAAGATGCTCAAGAGACATAAAGAAATATAGCTTCCCACAAAGAAATATAGAGCTTTGGAACAGACTAAGTGAAGAAATAGTATCGGCAAAGAGTGTGCAGGGGAAAGTTGGATAATTATAGATACGGAGACGGGACCACACCAGCGTAAGCCCAGGCCTGTAAAATTACAACTAGGTAAATACACACACACACACACACACACACACACACACACACACACTCACAGACTCAAACATATACTCATATTCATAGTGTGTGTGTGTGTGTGTGTAATGAGGTATTTGTTATGTATTTTTTTGTTTCCATGTCCTTAGGTAAGCTGCTGGGGTAGTCCTCGGTGGAAGAAAGTGTAAGCCATCAGCAGGGGACAGCTGCTGGACACACAGGAGGAACTGTCACCAGGAGGGACACAACACACACAAGAAAAAAGACAACAACAACAACAACAAGCAGGAGGAGGAAACAAGGAAAAAATAAACTCAACACTCACCAATAGTGTGTGCTGCTCCTTCTCTTCCATTCTCTTCCTCCTCCTCATCTTCTTGCTCTTCTTCTTCTTCTTCTTCTTCTTCTTGTCTGTGCATATTGTTGTAAATTGTCCATTCTCTTCCTCCTCTCTCTGCATCATAAAAAACTGTGTCAACAACCACTGAGCTCCTTCAGACTGTAATGGCACAGATTGGCACCAAAACACCCAAGCTAAATACATGAAAGGCAACAGCTTCTGGCATAAAATAACAAAGAATGACCTCGCTCACTCAGATAATAATAATAATAATGTCTCATTTGTAAGGAAGAACAGATGATTTTTTGGAGTAAAGACGTGTGGTTTTGTCAGGTTAGGTCAGAGGGCGGCACCCAGCATTTTTACGGCACACCTTCTAAGGGTGGAGAAGGGGTTAACAAACAGGTGGGCCATTATTTAAAAGCACCAAAATCTCCCAGAAAGAAACATTTTTGTCCACCAGTGTCCCACGGGTCATGTTCTGGGGACAGTGTTGCCTCTAGACAAGGTAATACTTTTTTGGTCCCTGAATGCAGTGCAGTAAAGAAACACTTCCAGAAAATAGAAACAAAATTTATATGACACAAAAATGTTTATGTAAGCACACCGCTGGGCTGTGTGCCAGGGGCGACACATTCCTCAGGCCCACAAAACACCCAAAAGACAATCACAAAACACCAAAATCTGCATTATGAAGCCAAATCTATACCGCATATTACACCAGTCCAAAGCGCTGAAAAACATGGCTCTCCACCACACTGTGACCACCCCAGGGGAGACTGTGTATGCACACACCCCTGAAAGCAGCGAGGCTCCTTCCTTAACCCCTGGACCCCAGCGATGCGTCACGGAGTGTGGCGCCCTAATGGAACGGCCAAGGAGGCTAATGTTTTAACCCAGTAGCAGCGGGATCATGTTTCTAAATGGTCCCTCTAAGCGAGAAAAATGAGAAAAAATCATCACTCTCACAAACCATTTCATAATATATATCAATGCATTTGTGATCAGTTTATGCATCATCTATTTTGGGGGGTTTATATCATGGCATAAATTTGGCCCGTCGCTGCTACACGGTAAAGCCACAAATTTGGCCCGTCGCTGCTACACGGTAAAGCCACAAATTTGGCCGTCGCTGCTACATGGTAAAGCCACAAATTTGGCCCGTCGCTGCTACACGGTAAAGCCACAAATTTGGCCGTCGCTGCTACACGGTAAAGCCACAAATTTGGCCCGTCGCTGCTACACGGTAAAGCCACAAATTTGGCCCGTCGCTGCTACACGGTAAAACCACAAATTTGGCCCGTCGCTGCTACACGGTAAAGCCACAAATTTGGCCCGTCGCTGCTACACGGTAAAGCCACAAATTTGGCCCGTCGCTGCTACACGGTAAAGCCACAAATTTGGCCCGTCGCTGCTACACGGTAAAGCCACAAATTTGGCCCGTCACTGCTACACGGTAAAACCACAAATTTGGCCCGTCGCTGCTACGGTAAAACCACAAATTTGGCCCGCTGCTACAGGGTAAAGCCACAAATTTGGCCCGTCGCTGCTACCGGGTTAACCGTACACGAAAGGGGTATGACGGACAGTACCCCAAGCAGGCAGGACCCACGCCACGCCTTGCAGGTCACTGTTCTCAGTTATTGCGTTTGTGTAAACATGTCACTGGTCATGAGGAGACACACTTATTACAAGTTCCTCTGTTGCCCTCAAGCCAACTCCTCCCTCATCAGCTGAGGCAGTAAACCTTGACACACACAAATGTGGAAGAGCTTGTTGCATTGCTCACATAAAAAGTTGGGCACAACATCTGTGGTCATGTGCCGGAGAGTGACAGAAGGGGAAGGAATTATAGGAGAAGGGAATAGACTCCAGGAGATGGGACACAACCTCCGATTAATACCTGGTACACTGCTGGGTGGACAGGAGTGTAGGGTATCGGAAAAGCCGCCCAATTTTTTCCACTCCGCCGGGAATCGAGCCCGGGCTCTCGGTTGTGAGCCGAGTGTGCTAACCACTGCACCACGAAGCCCCGCCTTGCTCACATAAACTTACTAACAATCACACTAACACCATGCAAGTAGGAAACATTAAATTAATTTGTATTTTTTTATCTGTAAATTCAAATCTATGCCATTTTGGTGAAGGTAACAGGAGGCATCCAGACACAAGCAGACTGAACCAAGACTTGACTTACTGGGTTACTTGACAGAGTTGTTGTTGTTGTTGTTGTTGTTGAGAGTCCACCGCTGCTTGGGCCCCAGTCCAGAGGGCCTCTTCTGGAGCTCCAGGATGGAGTTTGAGCCTGCCGAACAAAATAAGTGACATTGAAATGTTTAGTAGTGTAGGCAATAACTGT
The DNA here is from genome assembly GCF_024679095.1 of Eriocheir sinensis. Taxonomy (NCBI): domain Eukaryota; kingdom Metazoa; phylum Arthropoda; class Malacostraca; order Decapoda; family Varunidae; genus Eriocheir; species Eriocheir sinensis. The sequence continues at coordinate 90,762 of NW_026110358.1, read as the reverse complement.
GTGCTGTCCACCATGTTGTAAGGAAAGACAGGGACACTATATATCATACTGTACACATGGAAACAAGACTGTGTGCGTGTGTGTGAGGGAAAGGGCCGTTGGGTAAGGCAGTGCGGGTGTCATTCTAGAGTTTTGCACACACGCACACACGCCCTCCAAAACACGCACACAAGCCTTCACACACGCACACAGGCCTTCACACACGCACACAGCCCCGCACACACGCCATAAAGCACAGCCGTGAGTGACGTGCCTGACACACACTTATAAACACGAAAAATCCGCCCACAATCTCCACTCCCTGTTTTCTCCGTGTTCTCTTGGTCTCCGGCGGTTACTGTGGGTTTCTAAAGGCGTGGAGAACCATTACCACATGATATACCGCCTCAGACACCTCCGTCAGGCTTTACAAGTAGAGAAAACGGTAAAATAGTGTGTTTGCCTGGGCCTGGATTCACTAACGCTTCGCAGATACGACGTTCTTAAGTGGATCCAATATGGCGGAGATAAGAATGTCGTATTTTGCTATTCCCAAAAAAATCTTAAGTCCGCCATGTTTAGATTTTCCTGCCTTAGCGCTGTTTCACACTTCCGCCGACAGACGGCAGTGGTGTGGTGTTCCGTTCCGTTCCGTCCCTCTGTTGTTGACATTTTTCCCTCAACCAATAGGAACGCTTGATACATATGTACTCTAGAGACAGTAGCCAATCACAGGAACGTAAACAGTTACACGTGGGCCAGTGAAGAAAACAATAACAAATCATAAGGTATGAACACATCAAGAACATCTCATATGAAATGGAAAACAAGAAAAAAGAAAATAACTGGGACACCATCAGCAATCAGGAGTTGCCGTTCCAAAGGCTACAACTACGCATTTACATCAACGTCGCGTCCTTTATCCACGCCGCAGGAGCCACGCTGAAGAAGACACCATGGCAGCCCCTTCAGCCAAGAAACGCCGCCCTAACTTTTCCAACGAAGAACTTCTAGTCCTTATTAGGGAGGTGACAGACAGAAAAACAATGTTGCTGGGTAAGCTGGACTCAACACGTGTCACGAGGGAGGGAAGACAATGGCGTGGCTGGCTGTGCTGGAGGCTGTCAACGCTGTTGGCGTCACCAGAAGAACTGAGGACGAGGTGAAGAAGAAGTTTCGTGATTTCCACTCATTCGTAAAGAAGAAGGTTGCTGATGCAAGACAGGAAATGCTGAGAACAGGTAAGCCCATCACCTGTCAGGCAATCATCTATCGAGTAAAACTTGCTCGTTTACCTACAGGAAGGTGTCATTAGGTAACTTTTTGAACATGTATATCTTTTTGTCAGTCTCAACCTTAACTTGTTCCTCCTTGGGGTTGTCCTTGCTGAGCCACACGTCCCTGCTCTGACCTGCTAAAATAGTAACTTATTGGTGCAAAATTAGTGACATTGTTGCTTAGTTATTTACTTATCACCTTCCATTGTGTATATTAATCAAAAGTATACAGTATTCACAGTTTCTTCTCAGTTTATTGCCTCTTAAGTTTTAAGAAATATGTGCGTGCAAAAAAGACAGTTGGTAGCCCATGTAATATTTCATGCAATTCTTATCATTCACCTTGACTTCCCTCAGTCAGTTGTATATTATGGGTACCAATGTTACGGCACCTTATAAAGTTAACCCTATATATTCCATCACCTGCACGGTGTTATGCCACTAACTTAAGCAGTTATTTAGGACCCTTACAACTATTTTCTAAGGTCACAAAGGACATCAGTCAGGTCCTTATGAATGTTTTTCACACAGATGATGCAGAAGCCTTATCTAATTACCACTAGGCTCAAAAACACAACCCATGAAAGTACCCAGTAGCTTATTATATATCTAGACATTGCTTCTGCCATAACTTAGTCATTAAATTTCTTTATATTCTTCAAACTGACATGTTATCAAAACTTTCCTCATTCTCTCTCTCTCTCTCTCTCTCTCTCTCTCTCTCTCTCTCTCTCTCTCTCTCTCACAAAAAAATAATCATTACTTTTTATTTCTTCAGGAGGAGGACCAACCGCAGACACCAAATTGAGCGCTGCTGAGGAAGCAATGGCTGCATTAATCAGCGAGGTTGCCATTGCTGGACATGCTGATGTCCCTGACTCTGAAGAAGTTCCAGGTACTATTTTAATTTTAGGTCCGAGGGCCCCCTTTCCAAACCTTAGTTGCGACCCCAAGTGGGGTCACTAAGCATTTTTCTTGGGGTATCCAAAACCTCAAATTATCAGACATGGTGTTATTACATTATAATACCACATATACGACTAAACTAGTGGGGTTGCAGTCATGTCTAGAGGTGCATGAGTGGGGGGTCACCTGAAAGAAAAGGTTGGGAATCACTGTCCTTGGGTAATTGGTTCAATGCCATTTTATAGAGTAACTAGAACAACCTTAGGTGAAGCCTTTGTATAAGTACTGAAAGACTAGAAAAGAAAGAAGCAGTAGTGACTGTAAGCTCCTTATGAATTCTTGACAATGGTAGGTACATGAGTGCTGATGTTCTGAGCTTCTGAAGATCGCCTTAATAGTGTTGCGTCTTTTTTTCTTTGGATTTCTGAGTTACAGTTTTTAGTGATTAACATTTGTTGCTATGAGTCTGCATGCCCAGGTTCAATCCAGGATAGTCATCACACAACCCACACAGGTGTTCATTCTTTCTTTTGTGTTGGTTGATAAATAGGTACCTGGGGGAGAACCTGTTTAAGGTAAAATATGGTGACTTGCATGGCAACGTGGCCCAATGGCCCCCGTCCCAGGGTAATGGGTGCTTTCAAACTATAAGCTTACGGGCTAAAGTGATGAAGATTAGTGCCACCACAATGCATAGCTCTTATTATATGTCCCCAACTTCTATTAACCTTTTTGTAACAGATGTGTTTATGAAACATGCATGTTACAGCTTGATGCTGGCACAAGGCACTGGGTGCCACCTCACGCTGTTAAATAACCCCAAAACCGAGTCCTTGTGAGCCCTCAAAACCAACATATTCTTAAGCCCCATTCATACTGTACCGACTCTGCCATGACAACCCAGCGACTTTTCCATTTGACAAGTTGGATCCCACGCTTAAAGAAGGGGAGGGAGGTTTTATTGGCATCTTGGTGTCTTGCCGACTGTCTGAGACATTCGGCCAACTAGTTGCCAACATGTCGCCCTAACCCTCACGACCCTCACTCCCTCCTGACGTCCGCTCAGCATTCGGCAACAATCTCAAGACCTCTTTCAAGACGCGCCCGACCCTTTCACATCGACACCCAAGACCTCGTGTACCCTAGAGTCGTAGGTAGTCGTGGCTTAGTCAGCACAATGTGAATGGGGCTTTACTTGACATGGGTGTGTCACAGGGTGCACCTGTTGCCTCGTGGCTGCATCAAGCTGTGACAGATATGTGTCACAAGACACACATCCAGTAAAGAAGGGGTTAATGGGTTTGGGTAGGGTTAGGTTGCGTTGAAATAGCCTTTACCCAGTTGCTGAGATGTGAGTGTCTATGTTTGATATTACTTGTTGTAAAATCATTTGTTGCAGATTGAGTTAGTAATGTGATGTTGTATGGTATTTTTTTTTTTGTGCTCATTTTTCCAAATTTAAATTTGTTGAGTAATATGAAATACATCACAGCAAAAAAATACTATTACTCTACATTTTCATTATATACAGTCTTTGGATAATATTCTGCACATGATATCAGTATAAGAAATCATGCCATTGAGAATTAAAAGAGGTAAACTGTGTGGGTGGTGGATGTAGCCTACTAAGCAGCAAGTGTGACTCCTGCTAATGAAGACTAAGTAAATTAATTTTCTTTCACAGGAGGCTCAATGTTTTCTGAAGTTCAAGAGGATTATGTAATCATGGAGCATGATTACTTCCTGCCTCAAATGTCCCCAGAAAGGCTGCTGGGTATTACAGCACCCAGCATCCCAGACCCTTCCACTTTTGAGCCTACTTCAGGAACGCAAACAGATGATACAGCACCAAGCCACCCAGAGCCTTCCAGTTCTAGGCTCACTTTGGAAAGACTGACCGGTGCTGCAGCACCTAGCAGCCCAGGCCCTTCCACTACCAGGCCCAGGGTGGATCCACATGGGAGGTTTCCCAAAAGAAAGACAGACCCTTTGGCACCAGAAATGCTGCAAGTTCAAGGAGAAATAAAGGTTGGTGTTGAAAAGTGTGCTAATTCACTTGAAAAAATATCAGTTTCAATGAATTCCATGGCTCAAAGTTTTCAGGACTTTGTTGAGCTCTACAGGGCACGGAATTCAATGTAAATCATTTTCTTATGGTAAAGGTCTTTGTTTTGGTTGTAAGGAGAACAATTTAATTAGGTTGTATTCCCTTTAACAGTGCCTTAATCCATAGTTCCTAGCTCAGTAAGAACGCTGCTGATTTGCTCTTGGCTGACGTGGTGTCTGCTGTCTTTGTCACCCAACACAACAAAATTTCATAGATTCAAGAAATATTCATAATCATTTACTTGGCTTCTCTTACACAAGATAGGTAGATTTATTTCAACATTTTAGGATGAATCTGTGATTTTACAATTATATAGTGGTTTGCAAAACTTGTTTGGGTAAAAATAAAGTAATTATGATAAGTATATGCCACTCTATAAAGGTATGTGATTGCTTGCACAAGACACCACTTACTTGCATCATGAAAGACTGATCTTGAGGGAGAAAGATTTCAGACAGACTTATGTGATGACTACATAACATAACTGCATTAGTTATGTGTCAGCAGCAGTCTCATGGCTGGGCACCAGTCGGTTATGTCTTTTAATAATTATCGATGAACTGCCACATCTTGCACCACAACTGTGCCAGATCACTAATCACTATTAGAAAACAGAGTCGACTGGTGCCCGGCCATGAGGCTGCTGCTGACAGGTAACTAATGCAGTTATGTCATGTAGCCACCATATAAGTGTCTAAAATCTTTCATTCCCAACCGTTTTTTTTCCCCCCTCACCGTAAGTATGAAGCTGATTCGAGTGTGTTGGGCATCAGAGATATCCGACAGCCAATCAGCAACGTAGTTATGTACTCAGCTAGGAGTTATGAAGCCAGTTTCAGTTAACTATTAAATAAGGTTACAATAGTCAAGTACCTGTTTATGTAAAAAAAATGCATTTATTTATTTATGGAGTTCTTGTGTATTTGTTTAAAATAAGTCATTTATTTAAAATAAGTTATTTATTTCTTATCAATGGAGTCACTTTTTTATGTAAAAAATAACCTTTTATATTGCCAATATTGTAGTCCATGTGTTTATGTAAAAAATATTCTTGTCAATGGAGTCAAAGTGTGTTTATTTTAATATCTTATTACTCCTGTTAATTTAGACAATATTTTTTTTTTTAAGAATTTTTATATATAGCAAATTTATTACAAAAAGATCTCTCATTTTCTAGTCTCAATGGTGCAGTATAAGTACAAGAGTAAGGAAATGTATTTTTACACTGACATAATATATAAAAAAATATATAAAGATATTTGACTCAACCTGAAAACAGTATATTTACCTTAATCTAGCATAGTACCTTGAGACTGTATAGTACTTGAACTTATTAATGTATTATATGGCAATTCAGCATTACAGTACAAATGCTTGTTGGATGAGTTCTTGCCTCTCAACCCTCCCATGCCCAACATTTACATTACCAATATCAGGTGGATGAGCTTCCTCGTGATATTCAACAGCATCTTGCATGGGTATACCTCTCCTCACACATAAGTTATGCAGGAGCATACAAGCTACTGCAATTTTTCCACAGTGGGCAGGATCATACTGGAGTGCCCCTCCTGATCTATGAAGACATCGGAAGCATGTTTTGAGAGTTCCAAATGTCTGTTCTACAACAACACGTGTCCTCATATGGCTTCTGTTGTACTGCTGCTCCGCAGGGTTGGCAGGATTTTCTATGGGCGTCATCAAGAAGGGTTCCAAGGGATATCCACTGTCACCTAAAAATATAAGAGAGAGAGAGAGAGAGAGAGAGAGAGAGAGAGAGAGAGAGAGAGAGAGAGAGAGAGAGAGCAATCTTTAGATGTGGGTACATTTCAAGCAGAGGCAAATTAAAAGGTTTGGTGTGAAGAAAATCAGTGCACGAGTTATTATGAACTAATATAATATACCATCCTTATACCAAACACTAGAGTACCTAACTTAACCATAACCTAACATTGAACTCACAGAACAAACCATAGGAATTACACAAATAATAATTAAATATAAACCCAACAAAGGTCAGCATCAATATCTAGTGTCAAAGGTCTACTCAAGATGATTGTATGAAAGGTGTTAAAAGCTGGCAGCAAGTTTTGTTGCCTCTTTTTATAGAGTGAATGTTATGTATAGAGTGTGAACTAGCACTTTTGATAGTTTTCTCCCACCTCAATGCAAAACTGAGCCAACCCTCCCCCTTCTCATCTCTTCTCCCACTCGCTCACAACGCCATATGTCTGGGTGATACCTAGTATCCTTAGCCTGACAATATCTGCACCACAGTGAACACATTAGTTGTTGGCTGATATTTTTTTCCTATTTTACAAGCAATAGAAGTGGCAAACAATGAAAAATATTTAGTGACAAGTTGCTAATTATCAAAATCAGTCTTTTGGCATTTTTTTTATTATAAATCAGTGGTGGCCACTATGACAGTACTAATGGCTTTCAGAATGAGTGATGAATCAAACCTTACAGGGCACTGTTTAGTTACTAATTTACCAGCAATCCCTATGTAGGTTAAATTAGGTAGGCATATATGCTTAGTTTGAAATTATTGATCACATCTAATTACATAGTTGGTCAGCAGCACTTAACAAAAACACAAGTGATCATCTGCAAGAAAACATTACCCTGGTAGTGTATTGTATATTACACCGAGACACAGTACGCATGACACCACAGTAAAACACGCCAAGCAAAATATTATATGGTGCCTTACTAACTTTCGTAAATTATATATTATTGTCAGACAAAGAAATGAGGCTTTCTGTGACTATACAATTACCCAAATATCCAACCTAAATGTGATGCAAGTTTCAAGGTCTGAAGCATTGATTAGCATATCTAAGCTGTCGATTTTAGACACATACTATTTATTTCTAGCTAAGGTATGATTCTCTTTCACGTGGATATGACTTTCACCAGAAAAGAGCTATAACGGTGTGAGGGTGAATTTATTGCAGAAAGTATCATAACAAACACTATGACAGATTGTTCAGCTGTCTTGACCCTACAACCTATCTATAAACTAACATAAACACACATTAACCTAAAGCAGTGGTTCTTAACCGATAGGGCATGGCCCCCTAAGGGGGTGTCAGTAATTTGCAAAGGGGGCACGATCCCTAGGTAAAACTTGGAATTTCTCTAATTAAATGTGTTATTCTCTTGACAAGAGTGCGGGCAAATATTGAGAAGTTTACGAGAAAATGCAAAAGTATCGCCTTAACTTTAATTTCCTATAGTGTAATTGAAATGCCAGAATTTACTCTTCAGGTAATATATTCATACTCGACCTCTGTGTGTGACGAAACACACAAGAAATTAATCCAGACAAGGAAAGGTTTAGCCGCTGGGATCGAACCTTCAACCAGCAAGATGATAGAGACACTACTTAACAAGTTGGTCAAATAGGTACCCCCCTCGCAGATTGAGTTATGGGAGGTTCGCCCATCAGGCAAGTTGCTACACTACATACATAGGGCTTACTATTTTCTTTAAAATCTGGGAGGAAGCTTTATTCACAGATGCAAGGGGGGTGTGGAGGGAAGAACCAATTCCTAGAGGGGGCATGGTAGTAATAAGGTTAAGAACCACTGACCAAAAGAATGGTAACCTACCTCCTAAAATAGTAATATATTGCTCCTGAGGATAGTAATCCTTTGTTGCAAAGGGTAGTAACCTATCACTGCTAAAGTGCGAAACTATCAACAATTTAACTAAATGGTTATTGTAGCCATTTCCTGGTGATTACAACAATCTCCACATGAAAAAGTATTATAATTTACCCAGAAATTGAGTGTCTGAAATGGATCACTCAGGTCTGCAAAACAATGTCAGGGATATATAATTACAAAGTAACAAAATACTCACCAAGCAGGTATGAGTGTCCAAACTCCCTCTGTTGAAGCTCCGGCAACACAACTATTCCTCCATATGTAAGAGTCATGACTGCTTCCAGGGTATTTTGCTGAATAGCTTGTGATTACTTGATCAGAGTTGGCAATCACCTGGATGTTCAGTGAGTGATATTGTTTACGATTGACATATACATCCTCGTTAATCTGTGGGGCTTTGATGGCAATGTGGGTACAATCAATTGCACCAATCACATTAGGGAAATTACTCAATTGGTAAAACTTATGCTTTGTTGCAGCTATGTCTGCTGCACTTCTTGGCATTTTTATCTCCCGTCTTGCTCTGCTGAATAAGGCATCTGTTACTTTCCCTATTATTCGTGAGACACTTGATTGGCTGAGTCCAGAGGCATCTCCCACAACACTCTGAAAGCTTCCACTAGCGTAGAATCTCAGTGCTGTCAACACTTGCGTGTGAGTAGGGACGGCATGAGATCTTCTTGTCACCGACCAATGTCTGGTTCAGTTCATCACAGAGCCAGAGTATTTCCCGAGGGAATCTATAATATCTCAAGAGATGTTCGTCTTCCACTTCCAGGGGGTTCAAAGGGTCTCTGAAGACCCTTTCTCTCCTGAGAGCCCGGTCGTGTGCTAATACTGCTTGTAATTCCATTTCTTCACCTTCAATAAACTGGGGTCTTCTGGCTTCTTTTTCTTTCTTCTCCCTACTTCTTCTTCAGATTCTTGTTCATGTTGTTTTGGGCCGCGGCGATCTACTCGCTCATATGAGCCCTTGTGTCGTCCTGTGAGGGCTTCATAGGCGTATCTGCTGCCCCGTCCTCCTGAAGGAGGCGTAGGTGAGGCGGATGGCTTCTGCTTCCTGCCGTGAGGGGTGGACGCCTGCTGCCACCAGCAGCACCGTGGGCAGGTCGAAAGTGGGCACGTCCAGGGAGCGCCGAGGTGGTATCGTGGCAGCACTCGGTGAGAGTGGAAGCGTGGGCAATGCAGCAGAAGGTGCTCACTGGTCTCCTCGACGGTCCTGCCAGGGGTCAGGGGCAGGCGCAGGCGGTGGAGGTGATCGCTGAATCGTGTGACGGACCACGTCCAAAACGATATTTTCCTCTCACACGGCTGTGGGGAGGAGTTGGTGCGGTACTCCTACTGGCCCATGGAAGTGGTGCGGAGGGTGTTCCTTCTTCAGGTTTCTTCTTCGTGAGTGTTTTATGGGGCTAGTTTCGCTGTTGTTATGGTCGCGGGTCTTCTTCTTCTTCCTCTGTCATGGTCCGTATTGTATTGTGGAGGCCCTAGGTCCGGGTTATGATACCTTACGCCATGCCTGGAGCTGCCGTAAAGTTACGGTGCCGGAAGAGTGTCGTAACTGTTTAGTGAATAGCCCAAAGCAGCCGAAGGTTGCCTTAAGACATTTTTTGTGACTTACGAACGTCGTAACTCGTTAGTGAATCCAGGCCCTGGAAAGGAGAGGTCGGCGGCCATCTTGTCTTCCTCTTCTTCTTCTTTGACCTGTTACCTGTATCGTGTTGTGTTATTTTGTTCCTTATTTTGTGTTCTATGTATGTTTTAATGGCGGGAAATGCTTGACGAAAATGTGATTACTGTTTTTACGGGTTTAAATTATATTGAGGAAGTGTTTTCACGCTTGTTGGGGTGATCTTGATCTTGATCTTGATACTTACAGATACTTACAGATACTTACAGAAGACCTCCTGGAAGAGGCTTACGCCTGTGACTCCAGATCTACGTTAACAACTTGTGGCAGTGTGTGGTGGATGATTTGAGCCTTGTAATTATATTTCAAATCTTGGTTAGCCCAGAATTGATCGAGTCTGGATTCAAACTGAATCACAGTTGTTGCCGTCACCACCCACTCAGGCAGTTGATTCCAATTATTCACTACTCTACTTGGGAAAGCATACTTCCTTACATCCAACCGTGATCTTGACTTAAACAGTTTCAATGAATTTCCCCTACTCCTGCTTTCTTCTCTAAGTTTCAATATTCCTCTGGTACATGCATCATCATATTTCCCAGTGAGTATCTTATAGGCCTCAATTAGATCTCCCCTTGCTCTTCTATATGCCAGTGTGGGCAGTCTCAGCTTCCTCAGTCTCTCTTCGTAGGAAAGTCCCTTGATGTCACAGGTGGCTCGGGATTTCTCCCCAGCCAGGCCTTTGTATCGGCAGCTCCTGTGAAAAGAAAACAAAACATGCGGGAAGTCAAAGTTTTCGGGGCAAGATATCATTCCCTACATCTTTCACGCCACATGCCTTCCAAGAACTCTTTCACTGCCTCAATCACTCGTCCACTCGTCTCTCCACTGAGCCCCAGCAGCAGCACCATCCACTCCCTTCCAGTCCTCCCATTTACTCCACGTCCCATCTCGCTCAGAAACACATGCATCATCTTCGTTCTCTCCCTGTCATACTTCTTACATTCCAGCACTACATGCTGCACAGTCTCGTCCACACCCCTATCACACATCTGGCACACTTTGCTGCGGGACTCAGACCATCTATAGTTCCTTGCATTCACATCCAGACACTGCGCTCTAGCACGGAAAAGATCACCTCCCAGGCTTCCCTCATACCACACCTCACACTTTGGGGCCTCTTTCTCCCTATACCAGTCGAGAGTTTCCTTTCTTTCCATCTCATTCTTCCACTTGCTCAATCCCTCATCTTTAACTGCCATATCTATCACATTCTTCCACTTTCTTACATCCCACTCAAACCCCTCTCCATTTCTGTTTGTTATTCTCCATTCAAACACATTCTGTCTATCTTCAAAGGGTCAGTACACCCACCTACTTAGCATAACATTCCTGTCTATCATTCCTTACATTTATTCGCCCATTTGCCATCTCTTATACTCCACAAGTATACTTTCCTTGCTAATCTTGCATCCTCCATTTGTTCCAGTCTCACTTTATATCTCAAGGTTGCCTTTACTAGTCTTTCCCTAAACGTGCTCCATCCCATGTCCCCCCTAAGAGCCTCTACTGCTGCAAACCTTGGTGCATTCAGTGCCATTCTTGCTACCCTATTCTGCCCCACTTCCAATTTTTCTATCTCACTGTCATTCCATGTCATCACATCCATTCCCTACATCATGCTCGGGACAGCCACACGCTTCCAACCCTCCCGGATGACATCAGAAGTGATCGCTCTCATCCTAGCTGCACTCCCTAAACGGCCTACCCACTGGTTTGCCATACTTATCTTTACATTCTTGGCCTGCCGCATCCATTTACCTCCATTCACACCCCTAGGTACTTGTATTCTTCCGTCTGTTCCAACTCATCCCCTTCCAGTCTCCAAGTTGTTTCTCTCTCATCCTCTGACCTATTCACTATCATTACTTTGCTCTTCTCACTACTGAACTTAACCCAACAACCCTTCCATAACCCCCTACCACATCTAGGAGACTCTGTAGTTCTTCAGCAGACTCACTCATAACCACCACATCATCCGCATACAACAACACACATACTTTATCCTCTCCAATTCTCACTCCTGCATTCATTCTCCTCATTCTGACTGCTAATTCCTGTGAAAAGACTAAATAATGTTGGTGATAATATACAGCCTTGTCTCACTCCTCTTTCACTCTTCACCCAACCTGTCTCTAGATCAGCTAGTCTATACTTTGCTCTTGTACCTACATACATACTTCTAATTATGTTAACAATCTTATCACACAGCCCAACTTTTCAAGCACTCTGCATAACACATCTCTATTCACCCTGTCATAAGCTTTCTCTATATCTAGGAAGCCTAAGTACAGTTTCCCTCCCTCTCTCTTTTTCCTTTCAATCAGCTCATTTACAACAAACATATTATCTTCTGCTCGCCTGTCCACTCGGAATCCGTTCTGCTCCTCACCCAGCACCCTGGCACTCTCAATCCATTTACACAACCTTTCATTCAACACAGCACTAAAGATTTTTCCTATTGAGTTTACCAGAGAGATTGGCCTATAGTTCTTTAATTCCTGCTTACTCTTATACCCGCCCTTGTGGATCAGAGTCACTCTACATTCATTCCATTTACTTGGCACTCTCTCTTCTTCCCATACCAGGTTGAATAACTCAGTCATCCTCTCAATCACAGCCTCACCTCCATTTTATACAACTCATACTCATACGGGATCTCATCTGGTCCTGCAGCCTTACCATTCTTCTGTCTTTTCACATCTCTCAACCTCCTCCCTACTGATCCTTTCATTCAGCTCATTTGCATCTTTCCTCTCCATAGTCACACATCCTTCTCTCACACCAAATACTTCCCCTACTCCTCCTATTTCTTCCCAAAACTCCCTAATTGTCTCCCTCATTTTCTCCTTATCTGTAATTTTTTCACCATTCACCTTCAGACTTTCCACATTCTCACTGTCACTCATCCTCTCACCTCTCAGGAATCTATACCACTCACGACCTCCCTCAAGCCCTTTCTCTCTCAGGGTCTGAATCACACTTCTTTCACACTGAACCTTTGCACTCATGATCTTCCGCTTTGTCAGTCGTTGGTGTCTCACATAGCTTTCCCATGCATTCTGGTATTCACCCTCAGCTTCTTCGCTTTCTTGCCTCCTTCTCCTCATTCGTCTACACAGTCTATTTAGTCTCTTTCGTTCTTTCCTAGCTGTCCTAATATCATCGTTCCACCACGGTTTCCTTACACGCTTTCTACCATTCGTTCTCACATACCCTACATGTTGGACTGCAGCTCCTCTCACATTCTCTACGAGCCTTTCATTCAAAGCGTCCACATCATTCAAACTACCTGGCTCCCAATTTCTTTCACTCAAGTCTACCTGAAAATTTTCCCACCCTACATCTCTCAGTCTCCACTTCTTCTTTTTCCTGTCCTTTTCTTTCATTTCATTTCTACCATTCAGCCCGCACTCCACGGTCAACATATTATGGTCAGACACAATATCAATCATTCCCTCTTCATCTATCCACATACGAGACACACATTCGCGCATTCTCCCATTTACCAGTACATAATCAATCGCAGACTCCTGATTTCTTGCACTCCAGGTCACACGTCCCTCAGCCAGAGTTTCATTCAGGTTCTCTAAGTTCATCTCACTTACAAACTCAGCTAGCATTTCTCCATTCCGATTTATACGTTCACCTAACATACCTGTATGTGCATTCATATCACCCATAACAATCACTCTCTCTCCTGCATGCTCTCTCACAACTTTTCTAAGAATATTGTACTTTCCCCTGTTTTCCCTTGCTGCTCTTTCACCTTCTACAGTCATATACACAACAACCATTACTACTCTTTCTAGTCTGCCCTTTTTATTCTTGCATTCCACACTCACGGCCAATACATCTTCACTGCTAGCACTGTTACCTACATCTAGCTCTTCCACCTTCAGATTCTCATTTTTGCGGTGGAGGAAGGCTACGCCTCCTCCCATAGTCTCCTGTTTCTTTCGCCCCTTCCCAATCATCACATACTCACTCCCCTCAGTCTGCACGTCGCCTCTCAGGTGTGTCTCAGTCAAGCCTATTATATCATACTTCCATTCATCCAGTTCCTTACTCATGTCCTCAAGTTTGCCCACACCCCAACCTCTCACATTCAAACATCCAATCTTCATACTTTCACTTGCCTAGGTTGTGTATCCACTCCTCCGTGCTAGGTCATTTATACCCGTTCAAACTGTCCCCACTGCATACAGCGACTTCATCCGCACCGCCCCGCCCCGCCAGGCCCTACTCGGCCCTGGTCTGGGGCTCGGGTCTCCCTTCCTCCCTCTCCACCATTACCAAAACAGAATAACGATTTCTGTCATAACTACAAGGGAATCTCATTACTGGGGCACGTGCGGCTGGGTGTTGTGTGGTGGTGGAAGGTGCAGCTATATATTTAGCGTCCGTGGCTATATATATATAAAAAAAAATCATAGGTACTGTACCGCTGTACCGCTACACTGCTTTCACAAGTGTGTGTGTGTGTGTGTGTGTGTGTGTGTTTAGCTATTTGTAGTCTAGGTGGCCCGAGCTAAGCTCTAATAGTCCCGTCTCCATAAATACATTCATCCAGCCTTTACTTCATTAGGTGGACACTGCTCGCCTCCACCACCTCTTCCTGCAAGCTGTTCCATGTGTTAACACTTTTGTGTGGAAAACTATAACCTACTTTTTCAAGTCACAAACAGGTTCCTTTATTAAGTTTCTTTCCATGTCCTCTCAGCCCCTGTGTCCTCACAGTTGAGAAGAGATCCTCTCTATCCACCCCATCAAACTTAGGCAACTTATACAGCGTGATCAGATCTCCTCTCTCCCTTCTTTGTTCCAGTGTCGTCAAGTCCATCTCCTTCAATCTGTGTGTGTGTGTGTGTGTGTGTGTGTGTGTGTGTTTACCTGGTTGTAATTACCATGTCTTTATCTGCTGTCCAATTAAATAAAGCAAAATAGAACGAGCAAAACAGTCAAGCAATGTTTCATATCCATTATTATTATTAATATTGTTATTATCATTAGTAGTAGTAGTAGTAGTAGTAGTAGTAGTGTAGTGACACGACTTGCCTGATGGCCGAGCCTCCCATAACCCACTTAGCCGACTGGTAAAGGAGCGGCTCTCTCGTTACGCTGGTCGCGGGTTCGATCCCCGGCGCCGGCAAAACTTCCCTTGTCTGGATTCATTTCTCGTGTGTTTCGTTACATGCAGTTTTGGGAAGAAATAGGAGGAGTAGGGGAAGTATTTGGTGTGAGAGAAGGATGTGTGACTATGGAGAGGAAAGATGCAAATGAGCTGAATGAAAGGATCAGTAGGGAGGAGGTTGAGAGATGTGTGAAAAGACAGAAGAATGGTAAGGCTGCAGGACCAGATGAGATCCCGTATGAGTTGTATAAAAATGGAGGTGAGGCTGTGATTGAGAGGATGACTGAGTTATTCAACCTGGTATGGGAAGAAGAGAGAGTGCCAAGTAAATGGAATTAATGTAGAGTGACTCTGATCCACAAGGGCGGGCATAAGAGTAAGCAGGAATTAAAGAACTATAGGCCAATCTCTCTGGTAAACTCAATAGGAAAAATCTTTAGTGCTGTGTTGAATGAAAGGTTGTGTAAATGGATTGAGAGTGCCAGGGTGCTGGGTGAGGAGCAGAACAGGTTCCGAGTGGACAGGCGAGCAGAAGATAATATGTTTGTTGTAAATGAGCTGATTGAAAGGAAAAAGAGAGAGGAGGAAACTGTACTTAGGCTTCCTAGATATAGAAAGCTTATGACAGGGTGAATAGAGATGTGTTATGCAGAGTGCTTGAAAAAGTTGGGCTGAGTGATAAGATTGTTAACATAATTAGAAGTATGTATGTAGGTACAAGAGCAAAGTATAGACTAGCTGATCTAGAGACAGGTTGGGTGAAGAGTGAAGAGGAGTGAGACAAGGCTGTATATTATCACCAACATTATTTAGTCTTTTCACAGGAATTAGCAGTCAGAATGAGGAGAATGAATGCAGGAGTGAGAATTGGAGAGGATAAAGTATGTGTGTTGTTGTATGCGGATGATGTGGTGGTTATGAGTGAGTCTGCTGAAGAACTACAGAGTCTCCTAGATGTGGTAGGGGGTTATGGAAGGGATTTTGGGGTTAGGTTCAGTAGTGAGAAGAGCAAAGTAATGATAGTGAATAGGTCAGAGGATGAGAGAGAAACAACTTGGAGACTGGAAGGGATGAGTTGGAACAGACGGAAGAATACAAGTATCTAGGGGTGTGGATGGAGGTAAATGGATGCGGCAGGGCCAAGAATGTAAAGATAAGTATGGCAAACCAGTGGGTAGGCCGTTTAGGGAGTGCAGCGAGGATGAGAGCGAGCAAGTATGATGTCATCCGTGAGGTTTGGAAGAGTGTGGCTGTCCTGAGCATTATGTATGGAATGGATGTGATGACATGGAATGACAGTGAGATAGAAAAATTGGAAGTGGGGCAGAATAGGGTAGCAAGAATGGCACTGAATGCACCAAGGTTTGCAGCAGTAGAGGCTCTTATTGGGGACATGGGATGGAGCACGTTTAGGGAAAGACTAGTAAAGGCAACCTTGAGATATAAAGTGAGACTGGAACAAATGGAGGATGCAAGATTAGCAAGGAAAGTATACTTGTGGAGTATAAGAGATGGCAAATGGGCGAATAAATGTGGGCGAATGATAGACAGGAATGTTATGCTAAGTAGGTGGGTGTACCGACCCTTTGAAGATAGACAGAATGTGTTTGAATGGAGAATAACAAACAGAAATGGAGAGGGTTTGAGTGGGATGTAAGAAAGTGGAAGAATGTGATAGATATGGCAGTTAAAGATGAGGGATTGAGCAAGTGGAAGAATGAGATGGAAAGAAAGGAAACTCTCGACTGGTATAGGGAGAAAGAGGCCCCAAAGTGTGAGGTGTGGTATGAGGGAAGCCTGGAGGTGATCTTCTTTTCCGTGCTAGAGCGCAGTGTCTGGATGTGAATGCAAGGAACTATAGATGGTCTGAGTCCGCAGCAAAGTGTGCCAGATGTGTGATAGGGGTGTGGACGAGACTGTGCAGCATGTAGTGCTGGAATGTAAGAAGTATGACAGGGAGAGAACGAAGATGATGCATGTGTTTCTGAGCGAGATGGGACGTGGAGTAAACGGGAGGACTGGAAGGGAGTGGATGGTGCTGCTGCTGGGGCTCAGTGGAGAGACGAGTGGACGAGTGATTGAGGCAGTGAAAGAGTTCTTGGAAGGCATGTGGCGTGAAAGATGTAGGGAATGATATCTTGCCCCGAGAACTTTGACTTCCCGCATGTTTTGTTTCTTTTCACAGGAGCTGCCGCTACAAAGGCCTGGCTGGGGAGAAATCCCGAGCCACCTGTGACATCAAGATCAAGATCAAGATCACCCCAACAAGCGTGAAAACACTTCCTCAATATAATTTAAACCCGTAAAAACAGTAATCACATTTTCGTCAAGCATTTCCCGCCATTAAAACATACATAGAACACAAAATAAGGAACAAAATAACACAACACGATACAGGTAACAGATCAAAGAAGAAGAAGAGGAAGACAAGATGGCCGCCGACCTCTCCTTTCCAGGCAAACACACTATTTTACCGTTTTCTCTACTTGTAAAGCCTGACGGAGGTGTCTGAGGCGGTATATCATGTGGTAATGGTTCTCCACGCCTTTAGAAACCCACAGTAACCGCCGGAGACCAAGAGAACACGGAGAAAACAGGGAGTGGAGATTGTGGGCGGATTTTTCGTGTTTATAAGTGTGTGTCAGGCACGTCACTCACGGCTGTGCTTTATGGCGTGTGTGCGGGGCTGTGTGCGTGTGTGAAGGCCTGTGTGCGTGTGTGAAGGCTTGTGTGCGTGTTTTGGAGGGCGTGTGTGCGTGTGTGCAAAACTCTAGAATGACACCCGCACTGCCTTACACAACGGCCCTTTCCCTCACACACACGCACACAGTCTTGTTTCCATGTGTACATGTGTACTCTTGCCTGGCCAAGTAACAGCCAATCATTGCACTGGAGGCGTAAGCTTGCTTCTGCCTTGCCAGTGCTCGGGAGTGCAGGAAAACAGTATCTGTGCACCTCACATCACCATGAAGTATTAACTGCCAGATAAAGCTTCCCCTGAAGAACTCCTTCTGTGGTGCCCCGCAGGGTGCTGCATCTACAAACACAGACGCAGTAACATCACCTGACCCAGTACAAACATCACAAATAAATAAGGAAGACGAAAGCGACATAGAACGTTAGAATACATCCAACTTTAAGAACAATTTGAAGAACACAGCACAGCGAGGTGACAGTGGGAAGAACAAATCATTATTGAAACACACAGGGAGCCAAAAGGGGCGTCTCAGGCCACCATACAGCTGGCGCTCTGCCGGCTTCCCGAAACCACCCACTTCACCCAACGACAGCACCACGCCAAAGGCTATAAGGACGAGAATCATGTAAACGGAAGCCATGTAGAATAACACTACATACTCATGAATATTCACTCTTATGTACTATAACCATAGAGGATGTGACAATATCATAGGGTCAGGAGTGCACCCTCAGTTCAGGAGCCTTTTGTACCCTGTCAATAGTTATGACGTAGTAATGACGTATAGTGACGTAGGCAATCGCCCATATAAGGGGGTTCCCTCGGAGTACTCGGGGCAGAACTAGAAATAATTCTGACCGACGCTCATGTGTCCCTCTAAATTTTAGACACAATATGTGTCGTGTGTTCATCTACGCTGTCGTGAGTAGAAAGTGAAGTGTTGTACCGTAAAGGAAAGCGCACTAGTGTCCATTGTGTATAGTGGTATTGTTTAGATTATAAGAGTATATATATTCAGTGTATGTGTAATAAGAAATAGTTAGAATTGCAACTAGTATTGAAGTAGGACGATACTTGTCCCTTAACAGGCAGTGTGCGAGGCCTGACGACCCGCTGGGTCTGACTGAAGTGTATTTTGTATTTTATATTATTCTTGTTATTCATAGTGTTAAGATAGGTTAAATTAAATATAAAACAGCGACAACGTTTCATCACCCCAACTACGAGCTCCTTCAAATACTCTTGAAGTACCAGAACATTAAGTCAGTTGTCGCAGGTACAAATCAGTCTTAAATCTCCTTGAGAGCCCGGTAGTGGGCCACAACACTTCAAAAGCCTTGCCAGATGTGTGTGTTTGGCCGCATATGCCTAAAACGTCAAGGATTATGATGAGACCAAGAAGACAGCCATATATATGTGCACACTGTTAACTTGACTGTAGATAGAAAGAAATACAAACTTGTTTTTAGCGTACAAAGAAAATACCTTCATTCGCCACGTGACATCTACAAGAAAAAATAGTCATTTGTCTTGTGTTACAGAATGCATGTTATAGGTCAAGGCTAGCAGTGATACTTAGCATACACAGGTAGGTCTTGCAGTATTCCAGATAGTGTTAGAAAACTGAGAACACTGCACAGTCACAACGCTGTCGGTCAAGGTGGAAGCAGAGTGAGGGGTTATGTGCGGTGATTGGCTGCCACAGAGCTGGTCAAGAGAAAGAGAGAGGAGGCTTGACCACCTGTAATATCCTACTGAAACAGACTGTACCTTACCACAGAGTCACTGACATAAGGTCGTCAATGCACTACAGAGATTATTGACAATTACCATGGGGGGACTGTGCTGTGGATGCAGTTATTCTGTAAGCCATTCCACTCAGGACATTGATCGCTATTCTGAGACGCTGCCGACTCTCTCACCAGTTATTTCTAAATATCAAAAAAAGAAAAATGTGTTCTCAGGAGTATTTTTTTTAGAGTTATGGGTACAGGAGCCTTGTCAGACTCCCACCAGGGTCAAAACACTAGCCATGGAAAGGCCCACAACTACCAAAGCCATGTTAAGTATGTGTGTGCTTGGGTGCAGAAACCTTTGATAACATGGACCATTCTCAGGCAGTTTAAATGCTGGGGTTGACCTCATCCCTATTCATTGCCAGTAAAAGTATACAGAATTATAATATCTGGCAAAATTAATACGTAAAGGACATACTGCACCAGCGTGGATAGCTATACGATATATGACGATGATAGGTATTTATTTAATAATGAGTGTATGCACCCCTGCCGTGATTACACTGTTAAAAATCTGCTGCGAGGCTTTGAGGCCTGTCACTAGTGGAGCCTGTGGCCACATGTCTGCAGACCCATTCATACGTTAGAGATGGAAACACCAGTCGGCTGTGCTATTTGACGATGACTGAGGCCCTCCCCGTCAAGGATAATGATGACTTTGTGCTGGTCTTGTGGGGTCTACATTGCCACTAACTTGAGCAGAGAGAGAGAGAGAGAGAGAGAGAGAGAGAGAGAGAGAGAGAGAGAGAGAGAGAGAGAGAGAGAGAGAGAGAGAGAGAGAGAGAGAGAGACCTTTCCTAAGAGTGGGGAAAAACTACCACTTACCTCCTCCTCCTCCTCTTCTCCTCTTCCTCTTATTTGCCTTTTTCTTCAAGCCTGTAATAATTGCAACACCCAATTAGTACTGTATGCTGGGACATGAGAAAATTATTTTAGTTGTAAAACCAGAAAAGAAAGTCCTTGACTCGGGTTTAGCAGGCGTGCCCTAACACCTGTACCCATTTGAGTGACCTGCCAGGCTTTATACAGGGAGGGCAGACCACTCAGGGACAGAATAAGGCAACACTGGGGCCAACTTACCTAACAGTACATTTTGGCTGGGTGTGCCATCCAGGCTATAGGTGTACCCAGGGAAGGTTATGTATGCTACAGGCTGTGAATGAGGGGCAGGTTGTGCATCTCTTCCTGGGTCACTGGCTCCACCACCTACACACTAATTGAGCTGGTTTATGCCTTGCAGCCTTCACTTTCAGTCTTCTCAGCACAGCAACACTAAACCCAGCCAAGCACTGGAATACCCACCTTCAAGGCTATTACTGATGCTTGTACAGATGGTGCAAGAGAATCAAACCCCAAGCAGGCCACGACCACCTGCAGGGGGACTTACATTGGGATGTTTGTTTTTGCCTGCTACTGTCTATAGCTATGTTTAAGACCACGCTGTGAATATATATCATGTTCCTGGTCATGGCTCACTCACTCACTCACTCTGTAAGGAATTGGCTTCATATACACTCCCAGGAAGGTCATACTGGTGCCTGCTACTGTCTATAGCTATGTTTATGACCACCCTGTGAATATATATCATGTTCCTGGTCATGGCTCACTCACTCACTCACTGTGTAAGGAATTGGGTTCATATACACTCCCAGGAACGTCATACTGGTGCCTGCTACTGTCTATAGCTATGTTTAAGACCACGCTGTGAATATATATCATGTTCCACTCACTCACTGTGTAAGGAATTGTATATATATTGCAATACTATGCAATAAGTATATCATGCAATAAGTTAGCAATAAATATGCCCTAAATATGATATATATATATATCAGAGCTGGGACTACCGATTGACATTTGGGATCGGTACTACCGGCGGTAGATTACTGCTACCGATACCGATCATTCGGTATTTTGAAGAAACTACCGAATACCGCTACCGATCGCATGATTGGCAGTCAATCGGTATCGGTAGATTGAAAAAGCGAGCGCGGGACTTTTTTGTTAAGACTTAAGAGAAGACGACCCCGGCAAAATGAAACGGACAAGTTTCAACACGTTCGAGCGCATCTATGGGAAGCAGTTAGCAGGAAATTCCAGGTATTACTTTGACGTCATCACGCTTAGCCAATCACCGGCCGTTCTGGGCGTTCTCAGCCAATCAGAGGCAGCCACGACCTAGCAGATTCTCGCTCCCGCCAAAAGTTTTGGCGGGAGCCCCACTCTTGTTTGGCCTGCCGACGCGAGTAGCCTACACCTACGCTCTAGCTCCTACGCTCTCGACAACGTGCTCAGCCTCATCGCCTAGTGTTTTAAGTGGCAGTGTTTTTAAGTCCACCCGCCGCGGCAGCAGCACTTAATCGTTTTGTGCTTTTAACTTTTCAAGTGATTTTCCTTTTTTAAACTTTATTTTACATTAAAAAAGTTTTGATCAAGTCAGTGAACTATTTAATCATATTGTTACGAACCAGAGGTTAGGATATGCTGTGTGTTGAGTGAGTGTTTTGTATGTGGCGCGGCGGGGCCCGTGTGTAGGAGTGTGTGAACCCTGTAAGAGGGACGCGGCAGAGTGAGGCTAGTCACGTAAGCCAGTGTCACGTGTGAGGCAGCGTGGGGGAGAGGTGAGGTGTGGAGGCAGCGTCTCCTTCCCCCTGTGGACTTGAGGACGTGTCCTGGGCAGAGGCCATGGGAGTGAGGCTCTGTTAGGTTAGGCTCCAAATTGATGACACAAACTTAATCGTACTTTTTTTCAGTTTGATGTTTATTTTTTGAGGGAGAAATTCATTCATTAAATAAGTTATGTATTTTTGAACTTAAAAAAGGTATTAAAAGACTCTAATTTACTTCTATTCTTAAGTTAACCGAAATAAGAGAGAAATAACTTAAAAAGTGTGTTATGGGCCTTTAAAAGCATTTTTTTATTATATAACTATAGAGTTTTTTAATCTACCGATACCGAATCTATACCGATCGGTAGATTTCTGAAAAATCTACCTATCTACCGATACCGATTCGACGCGGCTCGCTACCGACTACCGATACCGGTGGTAGATTTTTTCTACAGAATCCCAGCTCTGAATATATATATATATATATATATATATATATATATATATATATATATATATATATATATATATATATATATATATATATATATATATATATATATATATATAATATATACAGCGCATATTTATGGCTAACTTATTGCTTTATATACTAATTGCATAATATATATATATATATATATATATATATATATATATATATATATATATATATATATATATATATATATATATATATATATATATATATATATATATATATATATATATATGGTATATTTATGGCTAACTTATTGCGTGATATACTTGCATAGTATTGCAAAAAGTGAGCCATATAGTTTTCTAAAATAAATACAAAAATATTTTTTGTCAATTATTTATTAAATAAATAAGGCACATTTTCTTCACTAAGAGGCTGATTCTGCAGAACTGAACTTGACATCTTGGTGTTCTTTCTTCCAGAGTGTGCAGTGTGCAGCAGGCAGACCAAGACGCCAGATGTCCGTTCAGCCATTCAATTCTGCCGAGGGAAAGAAGTCGTGTTAGTCAACTCTGATGACGTTTACGTTTCTCTGTGGACTCTGCTGTAAGCCAGTCACGGAAGATGTGAACTGTATCTGTACTATGAAGTCTTATAAATAAACTTAAGGGCCACACCTATGACTTTATCTTGCCCCAAACCCATTTCGCTAATCTCCGGACACTTTTTGAGATAGAATTGACTTAGGTACATTTTCAGGCTACTTTTAAAGCAAGTTACAGCATTTTTTTTGTTTTCAAGATGTTATTGAGCCGTAAGGGGATATATCTAGTTGCTTTGATCTGGTGATAGTTTTGCACTCCTCTGCACAATGAACGGTTAAACCACCCATGAAACCCGGTTAGCCTTCTGGCCTTGGGAAACAGTCATAACAGCTTTTCAAACAAGCAAACTGTGGCATCATTAAGTTCAAGCATAGAGGCTTTATTCAGAAGGTAATTCCTGGTACAGTAAGCAGTATAATCTGACTTACAGTTGACTACACAGACTCTGGAGATAGAGAGCAAAGATCCGCACTGTAGGTCACCCAAACAGGTCCCAATGTTAGGTACCACATACCCGTAACTGCATATACGTAACCTATACAGAACACTACACACTTCCCTTCAGTACCAGGAGGCTGCTGGGTCCCCACACGGTACAATAATTTCATGTTTAAAGAGAAAGAAAGATGCTTGGCGTGAGAACAGGGTAACTTTTGATATGAATAGTGGCACTGTACGGAAACATCTGAACATGGACCGGGGCTTTCAGAAGGTGCACCCGAGGAGAAAGACTTCACTAGCAGATGCTTGGCGTGAGAACAGGCTAACTATAGCAAGGACAAACACATATCTCTCACCCCGTCACTCTTGTCACCCTTCCTCACCCCCACACATCACTCACCCCTTCACTCTTGTCACCCTTCCTCACCCCCTACACATCACTCACCCCTTCACTCTTGTCACCCTTCCTCACCCCCCTATAGCAAGGACAAACACATACCTCTCACCCCTTCACTCTTGTCACCCTTCCTCACCCCCCTCTAGCAAGGAAAACACACATCACTCACCCCTTCCTTGGTACAGGTGCACATGACACAGGGTGATATGCTCAGCTGCCCTGATGTCAATATCAGTCTTGCTGACCCCACATGACACGCGCTCCTTCCACAGCTCCGGGTTGATCCCCGGCAGGTCAAGGTGGGACACACGAGGGTTCCTGAAACATCAATGGGATCATCACAGTGTCTGGTTGGTGGGATGAGAAGTTTCCGCCTCCCATGTTGACAAGTTCCAGAGGTCAAAAATGAGGTTAACTGGGTTCTCATGTCTGTGTTTTGGGGTTCCTGGTACAGAGAAAGGGTCAAACTACCACTGGGGTCATAAAACTCCCCCTGGAAATGCCCTGAACTCGTATGAAAGCCTAGTCCAATATGCGTGTTCTTAGGTTCTTGGTACAGAGAAAGGGTCAAACTACCACTGGGGTCAAAAAAATACCCCTGAAGTGCCTAAATCTCCTATGAAAGCCTTGTCAAATATATGTTTTCTTAGGTTCACAGTACAGATGGAGGTTCATACTACCACCAGGGTCATGAAACTACCCCTGGAAATGCCCTGAACTCCTAGGAAAGTCTTGTCAAATATATTTCTTAGGTTCACAGTACAGATGAAGGTTTAAACTACCACCAGAGTCATAAACTATCCCTGAAATGCCCCAAACTACTATGAAAGTCTTGTCAAATATATTTCTTAGGTTCACAGTACAGATGAAGGTTCAAACTACCACCAGGGTCATAAGACTACCCCCGGAAATGCCCCAAACTCCTATGAAAGTCTTGTCAGATATGTTTCTCAGATTCATGGTACAGAGGAAGGTTCAAACTACCACTGGGGTCATAAAAATACCCCTGAAAATGCCTACAACTCATACGAAAGCCTAGTCAAATATATATAAGTTTTACCTGACTTCTGGACATTGAACGGAAAAAACACCCAAGAAAACCCGGATAATCTTCTCTGTGGCCTTGGGAAACAGTTGTAATGTGAGCCTGTGACCTTTAACAATACTGACCTAACCCCCAAACAGTCTCACTTACAGGAAGGGGTCAGGAAGGTCAAAGACGGACCGACCGCTGCTCACTCTCCACATTATCACAGTTATCGCAGAGCATCTTGGCAAGCGTGACCTGCAAGAATTACACACGTTAGAATTATTACTTACGACACAAGCAAAGAACTTATTGACAGACTGCTAGAAAACACTCATTCAGACTTACATAGAGATTTAGTATACTTATTAATACACACACTCACACTATATAAGGAAGGAAATGACTTAGAACTTATTGATAGACTTTGCAACGAAAAAACTCACACTAACATAGAGATTTACTAGACATATTAACACACACACACTCACACTATATAAGGAAGGAAATGACTTAGACCTTATTGATAGACTTTGCAAGGATAAACTCACTCATAACAATATAGTGATTTAAAATGCCTGATAGAATGTGTTTGATAGATTACGTGTGCTTCAGTATTAGTGGACTTGAGAGGAGGAGGAGGAGGAGGAGGAGGAGGAAAGGAGGGAGAGAGAGAGGAGGAAGAGAGGGAGGAAGAGAAGGTGAGGAAAGAAATGAAGAAAGGTTGAGAAAGGAAGGAAAATACCAAGAAAATAAGAAAAAAGAAAAAATAATACGTATACGATTTGACCGAGACTCACCTCAGGAGAGAGAGAGAGAGAGAGAGAGAGAGAGAGAGAGAGAGAGAGAGAGAGAGAGAGAGAGAGAGAGAGAGAGAGAGAGAGAGAGAGAGAGAGAGAGAGAGAGAGAGAGAGAGAATTTATTGAGAAGGGAGAGGATTTATTGAGGAGAGAGAGAGAGAGAGAGAGAGAGAGAGAGAGAGAGAGAGAGAGAGAGAGAGAGAGAGAGAGAGAGAGAGAGAGGAGAATACCAAGAAAATAAGAAAAAAGAAAAAAAATTACGTACGCAATTTGACCGAGACTCACCTCAGGAGAGAGAGAGAGAGAGAGAGAGAGAGAGAGAGAGAGATTTATTGAGAAGGAGAGGATTTATTGAGGAGACAGAGTAGATTTATTGAGAGAGAGAGAGAGAGAGAGAGAGAGAGAGAGAGAGAGAGAGAGAGAGAGAGAGAGAGAGAGAGAGAGAGAGAGAGAGAGAGAGAGAGAGAGAGAGAGAGATTTATTGAGAGAGGAGATTTATTGAGAGAGAGAGAGAGAGAGAGAGAGAGAGAGAGAGAGAGAGAGAGAGAGAGAGAGAGAGAGAGAGAGAGAGAGAGAGAGAGAGAGAGAGAGAGAGAGAGAGAGAGAGAGAGAGAGAGAGGATTTATTGAGGAGAGAGAGAGAGAGAGAGAGAGAGAGAGAGAGAGAGAGAGAGAGAGAGAGAGAGAGAGAGAGAGAGAGAGAGAGAGAGAGAGAGAGAGAGAGAGAGAGAGAGATTTATTGAGAGAGAGAGAGAGAGAGAGAGAGAGAGAGAGAGAGAGAGAGAGAGAGAGAGAGAGAGAGAGAGAGAGAGAGAGAGAGAGAGAAGGGAGAGAGAGAGAGAGAGAGAGAGAGAGAGAGAGAGAGAGAGAGAGAGAGAGAGAGAGAGAGAGAGAGAGAGAGAGAGAGAGAGAGAGAGAGAGAGAGAGAGAGAGAATTTATTGAGAAGGAAGAGGATTTATTGAGGAGAGAGAGAGAGAGAGAGAGAGAGAGAGAGAGAGAGAGAGAGAGAGAGAGAGAGAGAGAGAGAGAGAGAGAGAGAGAATTTATTGAGAAGGAGAGATTTATTGAGGAGACTAGATTTATTGAGGAGAGAGAGAGAGAGAGAGAGAGAGAGAGAGAGAGAGAGAGAGAGAGAGAGAGAGAGAGAGAGAGAGAGAGAGAGAGAGAGAGAGAGAGAGAGAGAGAGGATTTATTGAGAAGGGGAGAGAGAGAGAGAGAGAGAGAGAGAGAGAGAGAGAGAGAGAGAGAGAGAGAGAGAGAGAGAGAGAGAGAGAGAGAGAGAGAGAGAGAGAGAGAGAATTTATTGAGAAGGAAGAGGATTTATTGAGGAGAGAGAGTACATTTATTGAGGAGAGAGAGAGAGAGAGAGAGAGAGAGAGAGAGAGAGAGAGAGAGAGAGAGAGAGAGAGAGAGAGAGAGAGAGAGAGAGAGAGAGAGAGAGGATTTATTGAGAAGAGAGAGAGAGAGAGAGAGAGAGAGAGAGAGAGAGAGAGAGAGAGAGAGAGAGAGAGAGAGAGAGAGAGAGAGAGGAGGTTTATTTAGAGAGAGTAGATATATAGAGAGACAGAGTATTTATTGTGAGAGAGAGAGAGAGAGAGAGAGAGAGAGAGAGAGAGAGAGAGAGAGAGAGAGAGAGAGAGAGAGAGAGAGAGAGAGAGAGAGAGAGAGAGAGAGAGAGAGAGAGAGAAACACACATGACAGAGGAGGAAAAATGAACATATGAGAGGAAAGTCTGAAATTTGAGGAAGACAAAGAGGAAGGAGCCCCAGCCTTGGAGTGTGTACTGTCGTCAAGGAGCCGACTGATTCAAGGTACGTCCCAAACTTTCCTTTCTGAGATCTATGAGGCAGACCCTTCCGCCGCCCCTAACGTCAGCAGCCTCTTCCAAAGGTCCTCAATATGTGTCGTAACCTGCCGAGGGGAGATGGGAGAGAAGGAGAGAGTGAGCTGTGTTAGAATCTGAACAGAGGAGGATGAAAAACTTGCCATACGAGGACAGACTTAAGCATTTAAATCTGCACTCTCTGGGTTAGCTATTGTGTGTAACCAAAACAACACTTCATTATAACTATCATGGGTGTCTATCATGTATTTGAGGTGTATTTTACGTCATAAGGAGGTCAGAGTTTTATTTCAAAGAGCGCAAGTCACCCTCAGGCTTTACGTAGCACTAGTTAGCCATCAAGCCCAGTGCCTCTTAAGCTTAGTGCCCCTTGAACATAGTGCCCTACAACCCTTAGTGGCACCCTAGAGGCTCTCACCTTCACAGTATTCCTCTGGCAGCAGGTTAAGGCCATACAGGTTGACTGCGTTCCATCCCAGGACTCTCGGCAGCCACTCATTGTACGTCACATGTTGGTTGATGGCCGTCACGATCCGCCGAGCGTTCTGGAAGAGCTGCTCGTCGCTCCAGTGCTTGTTGAGGCGCTTGAGCTCCCCAGCGACGCAGTTGTGCTCACGCATCATGAGGGTGTGAAGCGCGGTGAGACCTGGCTGCTCAGAGGCCGAGTGTCACCTGGGAGAAAAAGTACAACAAGAAAAATAAAGATTGGATTAAAAAGAAGAAGATGAAGAATTAGAGGAAAAAAAGGAAGAAGAATTAGAGGAAGAAAAGAAAGAAAAAGAAGAATTAGAGAAAGAAAAAGAAGAAGAAAAAGAATAAGAGGAAGAAAAAGAAGAAGAAAAGAATTAAAGGAAGAAAAAAAGAAAAATAATTAGAGGAAGAAAGAAAAAAAATAATTAGAAGAAGAAAAAGAAAGAAGAAAAAGAATTAGAGGAAGAAAAGGAAGAAGAAATAATTAGAGGAAGAAAAAGAAGAAAAAGAATTAGAAGAAGAAAAGGACAAGAAAAAGAAGAATTAGAGGAAGAAAAGAAGAAAAAGAAGAAGAAAAAGAATTAAGAGGAAGAAAAGTGTGTTCTGTGTATAGTGCCAAGGGTCGTGTGTAGTGCCAAGGGTGTTCTGTATAGTGCCAGGCTGTTCAATAGTGCCAGGCTGTTCTATAGTGCCAAGGGTGTTCTGTATAGTGCCAGGCTGTTCTATAGTGCCAAGGGTGTTCTGTATAGTGCCAGGCTGTTCTATAGTGCCAAGGGTGTTCTGTATAGTGCCAGGCTGTTCTATAGTGCCAAGGGTGTTCTGTATAGTGCCAGGCTGTTCTATAGTGCCAAGGGTGTTCTATATAGTGCCAGGCTGTTCTATAGTGCCAAGGGTGTTCTGTATAGTGCCAGGCTGTTCTATAGTGCCAAGGGTGTTCTATATAGTGCCAGGCTGTTCTATAGTGCCAAGGGTGTTCTGTATAGTGCCAGGCTGTTCTATAGTGCCAAGGGTGTTCTATATAGTGCCAGGCTGTTCTATAGTGCCAAGGGTGTTCTATATAGTGCCAGGCTGTTCTATAGTGCCAAGGGTGTTCTATATAGTGCCAGGCTGTTCTATAGTGCCAAGGGTGTTCTGTATAGTGCCAGGCTGTTCTATAGTGCCAAGGGTCGTGTGTAGTGCCAAGGGTGTTCTGTATAGTGCCAGGCTGTTCTATAGTGCCAAGGGTGTTCTGTATAGTGCCAGGCTGTTCTATAGTGCCAAGGGTGTTCTATATAGTGCCAGGCTGTTCTATAGTGCCAAGGGTGTTCTGTATAGTGCCAGGCTGTTCTATAGTGCCAAGGGTGTTCTATATAGTGCCAGGCTGTTCTATAGTGCCAAGGGTGTTCTATATAGTGCCAGGCTGTTCTATAGTGCCAAGGGTGTTCTGTATAGTGCCAGGCTGTTCTATAGTGCCAAGGGTGTTCTGTATAGTGCCAGGCTGTTCTATAGTGCCAAGGGTGTTCTGTATAGTGCCAGGCTGTTCTATAGTGCCAAGGGTGTTCTGTATAGTGCCAGGCTGTTCTATAGTGCCAAGGGTGTTCTGTATAGTGCCAGGCTGTTCTATAGTGCCAAGGGTGTTCTGTATAGTGCCAGGCTGTTCTATAGTGCCAAGGGTGGTGTGTAGTGCCAAGCTGTTGTATATAGTGCCAGGCTGTTCTATAGTGCCAAGGGTGTTCTATATAGTGCCAGGCTGTTCTATAGTGCCAAGGGTGTTCTGTATAGTGCCAGGCTGTTCTATAGTGCCAAGGGTCGTGTGTAGTGCCAAGCTGTTGTATATAGTGCCAGGCTGTTCTATAGTGCCAAGGGTGTTCTGTATAGTGCCAGGCTGTTCTATAGTGCCAAGGGTCGTGTGTAGTGCCAAGCTGTTGTATATAGTGCCAGGCTGTTCTATAGTGCCAAGGGTGGTGTGTAGTACCAAGCTGTTGTATATAGTGCCAAGATGCAGTGTGTAGTATCAGGGTGTTCTATAGTGCCAATGGTGTTGTGTATTGCCAGGGTGTGTATGGCACTCTCTGGGGACCTACCTCCTATGAAACACCTTCCTGATGGTGCCTGGCACTCATGATTCTCCTGCTCAGTGGGCAGCAGCAGCTTGCCTCTCAAGGGGTTAGGAGTGCCACGCAGCTTGCCATCCTGTTGAGTGACAATGGTGATATTAGTCTCTCTCTCTCTCTCTCTCTCTCTCTCTCTCTCTCTCATTACCCTCCATCTCTCTCTCCTTTCCTTCCCTTCCATAATAACAACAACAATACTAATACTACTAATAATAATAACAATAACAATAACAATAACAATAACAAACCCTCACCGTTAGCATTCTCAGCTGTCTCTGTTCACACTTGTCTGAGCCATGGGTGTGTGAGGCATCCACAAATGCAGTGACCTGGTTCATCTGCTCTCGGTAACCTGGGTCAAGAAAGGTCAAGGAGAGAGAGAGAGAGAGAGAGAGAGAGAGAGAGAGAGAGAGAGAGAGAGAGAGAGAGAGAGAGAGAGAGAGAGAGAGAGAGAGAGAGAGAAGATAAGTATAAAAAGAAAACAATGTAAACACACACACACACACACATACACACACACAGACACACACACACATACACATACGATTTATGATTTCAAGACCAACTTAGATAATGGTTAAGTTAAGTTAGGGTAAGTTAGGTACACACACACACACACACACACACACACACACACACACACACACACACACACACACACACACATACCTAGAGTCAGCTGTCCCGGCATGGAGCGCGTCAGAGGGATGCAGAAAGGCTGCCCAGAGGAGATATTGACTGGTGGAAAGAACGGGTCATTGGAGGGAATGCCGATAGGGAAGCACTCGGGGTGAACCGTCTGGGGTGAGTCACAGCGCCGGCAGTCAAGAATGGAGTCCTGCAGAGAGAGAGAGAGAGAGAGAGAGAGAGAGAGAGAGAGAGAGAGAGAGAGAGAGAGAGAGAGAGAGAGAGTGTAACGGGCTTGTCGGGGGGCGTTTAAAGGGTGTTGATTAAGACTTCAGCTTCCTTAAGGCGAATTATATTCGTAGCCTTTATGTACAAGAAGCGACGGAGCGAGAGCGACTGTCGTTGTGTGTCAGTCGGACTCTCTTGAAGGAGTGGCGAGTTACAGGTTGGAAAATAATTGTTACAATTGGTCACGTATGTCAAGGTGACCTCCACGCACCATCGGAGTGCTAAGTATACAAAACTGAGACGGTAAACACTGACGGACGACATTCCTATAAGGTGGCGTGATCTATCTGTCGTGGGGTTTTTCCATTGACAATTGTATGCCTAATTCGTGGTGATATTAAATAATAATAATACATTGATATCCTACTATAACACTGCTCGGTCACCTACCAGTGATCGCGACCTCGCGATATATAAAAATCGAAATAGCAGTCTAGGTACCATGAACATACATAGTGGGAGTTTGTCAAGCAGACTGCCTATGATACAATTATATTAAAACACTGGCTATGGAAGAACAGATGTGGAATTATAATATAAATAGGGAGAGGGAAACCACAACGTGTGTGACATGAAACATAAGAAACCTCTCAAAAGATAAATATAAGGACACATGTATAAGAAACTATCAACTGGCATAGTTACAGACAATGAAACGTTGATCTAGCTCCCCCCCAAAAAATACAGTAGTGAAACACAGTACAATGTTAAGTATAGGAGCAGCCAGGTTTCTGTCCCCTGACTTGTCTGAGAAAAGGAAAAACTACCTTGCCAGTGGCCTCCCGGCATCCAGTCGCCGTGTCTGCACAACCAAATAATCGTGCAGGACAGAGTTTCTCCTAATAAGGTAGCACATGACGACGAGACTGACGAACATCAGAAACATTGGTACAAAAAATCCAGGGTACAGGTAGGGGAGATGCAAATAATCAGGCAGCGTTTCCTCCAGGGTTTCCGCAAACTCTGTTTTGTTCGCGAAAGACAATGAATTAAGGGAATTAGTCACAGACGAGATGCTGGAGAAATGAATGTCATCGAGAGACCGTAGAAGAAACACTCGATGGGAAATATTGGCCGTGAAAACCAGACGAATCTGGGACGGGTACGTTGTTATGTTAGTGGAGCGGATATAGCATGCTTCCGCTATGGCATAGTGACCAGTAACCCGTTGATAAGTGGTACCCTCCGGGCAGATGACCGATACATAGAAGGACTGAGGGAAATAAAAATAATGCAGACCCTGAAAGTTCTTATGGAAAACAGGCGTTGGTGTTAGCTGCTTGTAAGGGCACAGGGAAAGAGCGTCAGACGCGTTCACGCGGGTGAGGGCGATCTCGTATACTCCTCCCCGAACTGGAAGGAAGGCAAAGAGAGACGCAGAGCAATAGAATCGCCCGAAGACCGTCTCCTTGCAATACTGCAAGAGTGAGTAGCTACCCGTAGAATACAGAGCGAAATCCTTCGCGATTAGAACAAGAGACGGGGACGTGTCCAGGGCCAACACACTGTCCTTTGCCGAAAAAGGGAACGGGACAATTTCGTGTGCCTCAAACACGTCCGCCGTCTGAAAGGGAACATGAATGATTATGCAATCAGGGGTGAGGCTGGACTCAATCAAGGGGTAAAAATATTGACTCATGTCCGGGGTGAATAAAGGCGTCAGGCTATAATTTTGATACCCGATCTGGACAGTCGTTCTCAAATCGTGTAGAGGGAACAAGGCAGGTGTGACTCTACCGTGCGCTGCATCAACCATGTTGCTAATAACCTGCTGATTTGCCGTTGCGACGGAGCTAATGACGTTTTCCAATACATGCAAGGCCTGATCTAGGAGGAGAAACTGATTCACCTGGTCGATCTGTTTGACAACTATGTTGATAACCTCTACCATCTTATTTGTCTGCTCTAGCAGTTCCTCAATGTTAGTATGCAATTGCGCAAGTTTTCTACAATTGGCGTTGATCACCCTGCGATTTCGAGCAGCAAAGGAAAGTACATGAGCGTAGTGGTCCCGCAAATCGCGAACGTCCTCGTCGGTAGCCGTACCGAAAAGGAACTTTGAGGCGGACCCAACGATGTTGAGCAACCCCCTCTTTACCTGAGAGTGAACTGAGTGAAAACTATAATCCATGTTTACCTCATCAACTTTTCCCCGTAAGAACAGAATCCTATCCTCCAGTAGTTGAAAAAGAGTCAGAGAGTTGGTACTAGAAGGAGCCTTTGATTCCCTAGTCTTGGTAGCCCGGATGGCGTCTGCCATGCCGAGTAGTTTTTTCTGAGACTATCCTGATTGTGTCCGTGGTGTTGGTCAAGGAAGTATATGGATATTTTACGAGGAGCACATCTTCTATGAGGAAGACCTCTCCTATGTGTGCCGTGAGGGCACCAGGCTTCAGATGGATGGGTGTTGTTGCAAGCAGGGAGCCGAGGGACAACAAGATGGTCAGAAAACGCAACATCATGATCTGAAAGTGGTGGGAATGAAGTATTTAAACCTGTGGTCTCAAGTTATAGCTATGGGTGTTGGGATTATCTTGTTGAACATTTGACTCTGAGGGGGAAGTACCAATATCAAGGTCCAAAGGTGAGGGAATTACTTTCAGACGATCACTGTGAACTTCTAGACTGACTCCACTATTCGACTCGAGAACCTCGAACCGATTTCCCCTGACATTCCGAACAACTCGGTAAGGACCCACGAATTTAGCCCCCAGTTTCGAACTCCATTCCGCTTGCTTAATCATGACTGTGTCACTCTCTTTGAAATTCACCGGGACGGCCTGTTTGTGTTGTTTTGACATCATTTCAACCTTCGTAGCTTTTAACGTACACCTAACTTCTGAGTGTATCTTGGAAAACATATGCATCTGCTGTTGTGCGTACCTATCAATGGTGTAGAGAGGTTGCTGTGGGGTTGTTAGGAAGTCGTACGGAAGACGTTTCTCCACCCCATACAAGATGTAGTAGGGAGACTTCCCCGTAGAGTCGTTTACCGACGTATTTATGGAAGCTATATGCGATAGCCAATCCTCCCAATTATCGTGGAGATCGTTCACGATAGGCCTGAGGACCTGTAAGATTTTCCTATTAGCCCTCTCCGCCAACCCATTAGCAGCTGGGTGGTAAGCTGTGATGAAGGATTGCGTGATGTTAAACTGAGCGCATATTTCGCTCAATACTGAGTTCCTAAACTCGGTGCCATTGTCACTCAGAAGAATTCGAGGAGACGAATGTGGACACAACACGTGAGTCACGAGGGCATGGGCCACGCGTGTGGCTGTCTTGTCCTTGAGAGGCGCTAGAACTAGAAACCTAGAGAACTGGTCGACGCACACCAATAAGTAGCGCGAGCCATGTTGGCTCTGGGGGAGCTGTAGTAAGTCTATATTAACAACATCCCATGGCGCCTCTGGTACTGGGTATTGCAACATAGGTGCTGGCCCTTTGACGGACCCCTTGTGCTTAGCACAAACGACACAATGTGCGACATGTTTTTCTACATCAACCCGTAATGTGGGCCAGTAGAATTTTCGTCTGGTGACAGACAGCGTCTTGTCTCTTCCTGGGTGACCCGCAATGGGTGTGTTATGGACCAGCTTAAGCGTCACGGGGACGTATATGTCTGGGATGACCAGTTGGTCTATAGGTACCGGTCTGGTTGGCCATGACCTACAAAGGAGGTTGTCCTCTGATAGGAAGAATTGTGAAAAGGGAACTGGCAATTCAGGAAGGTTTGATTCGTCTCCCGACTCGAGGGCGTAAATTAACCTCTTCCACACAGGGTGGTCACGCTGAGCAGTGTGTAGCTCAGGTTAAGTGAAGTTGTGGATGACCTCGTGGGTGGTAATCTTGACTATAGGAACATTCCGAGATAATGCATCTGCGACCACATTTGTTTTCCGGTGATGTATTTTATCTCCGGATTGTATGCTTGGATCGTTAAGAACCATCTTGCCAGACGACCGTGTAGGTTTTTTCCCTTGAAAAGATCAGTTATGGCCACGTGGTCCGTAAACACCACAATTTTGTACCCCATCACAATGTCACGAAAATGCTTCAGAGCCCACACAATGGC
The DNA here is from genome assembly GCF_024679095.1 of Eriocheir sinensis. Lineage (NCBI taxonomy): Eukaryota > Metazoa > Arthropoda > Malacostraca > Decapoda > Varunidae > Eriocheir > Eriocheir sinensis. The sequence continues at coordinate 55,789 of NW_026110358.1, read as the reverse complement.
AAGAGCCTCTAGGTGGTTAACAGAATAGTTCTTTTCCGGAGCTGTAAGTACTCGACTGGCGAACGCTATCACATGCTTTTTGGCGGACATATCTGTTTGCATCAGCGCGGCTCCTACTCCACTAGCCGAAGCGTCGGTACAAAGCTGAAAGGGGTCCTTGAAATCCGGAAAGACAAGGACCGGAGACCGTTGAAGCGCTTTCTTTAAATCCTCAAAACTCGTTTGTTGAGCTGGGAGCCACTGAAATGGTACGTCTTTCTTTAAAAGATGGGTTAGGGGACTCGAGCGAGCTGCGAAGTCCTTAATGAAAGGCCTGTAATAACCTGCGACACCCAAGAAAGACCGTACCTTGTCCGCAGACGTTGGCTGAGGGAACTCGGCAATAGCCTTTATTTTGTCGTCCACTGTATGGATGCCGAATTCGTCCACGACATGCCCCAATAACTTGATCCGAGGCTTTAAAAATTCACATTTGGTGATTTTGAGCTTTAATCCGACCTCTTGAAGTCTGTGTAGGACTGCTTTTAGTGTTTCCATGTGTGCATGCACGTCTTTACTTGCTATGATGATGTCGTCTAAATACACATAGACAGAGTTGCCCAGCAAGTCACCAAAAATACTGTTCATTGTCCTTTGGAAAGTCAAGGGAGCTCCTTTGAGCCCGAACGGCATCCTTGTCCACTCATAGTGGCCATGAGGCGTGCTGAAAGCCGTTATTTCACGTGACTCGGGGGCCATGGGCAGTTGCCAGTAGCCACTGACCAGATCAAGACTCGTAAAGACTTTATTTCCTCTACCGAGACACATCAGAAGATCTCTAAGAACGGGAAGCGGAAAATGATCATCCACGGTCGCGGTGTTCACACGCCGGAAATCAATCACAGGACGATAAGAGCCGTCTTTCTTTGGAACCAGGAACAAGGGCGAATTCCACGGGGAATTCGATTCTTTGATGACACCTTGTTCTAACATTTCAGAGATAAGTTGTTGCACCACCTCCCTCTGACTGTGGGGGAGCTTGTACGCATTGATATATACAGGATTTGTATTGGGTTTTAACTTAATGTGGTGTTCAGCACACTGCGTAACTCCAAGCGGCTCGCCTGGTAGAGCAAGCGCCCCCCGATAATGCTCCAGAAGCTGGACTAAGGTTGGCTTAATTTCGGAATAGTGTGCAACTTTTAGGAACGCCTCTAAATGAGCTGTGTCTTGTTCGGGAGAAGCCTGACACGCCGAGGATATGCCTGAAACTTGGGCTGAAGGGTATTCAGCTGGTTCCGGGGCGACATTTCTCCCATACACTAGACACTGGCATAATCGAACACCGTGTTTTAAGGATACAGGGGATCCAGACGTGTTTATTACCAATGCCTCTGCAAAACCTCCCTCCTTGACTGTCGCAAGAGTTACCTCCACCGTCACGCGGTGTACGTGAGGAACTCCGTCGATACACATCACTGCCCGCCGGAGGGGCGTTAGGCAAACGGATTTTAACAAGTTTTGCAGCACGATCCGGAACTATATGAGGACCTTCTACGACTGCCGTTACTGTCCGCCACAAGTCTGCAATGGTTTCGTGTGGTTTGACCGTAAGAGGGGACACTTGGGCGGTGGCAGCCCCTGAGTCTGTGGTGGGTTGGTCATTTTCCACCTCTGAGGGTGAGATTACAGTTGACAGAGGCGATGGATTGACCATCCCCTGTATGCGTCGGCCTTGATACACGATCGCGTTGCTTACAGGGTTTATGGCGATGTGCAGGTCTTTCATGGCGTTCAATCCTAAGATCCCATCCACAGGTAAAGCAAACCTGCTAGAGACATAAAAGAAATCTCGAAAGGGACATACTTTTTCATGTAAGCTGACTGTTAGCGGTACTCGCCCAAGGATTCCCAAAGTGGTGCCCGTCACGCCTATCACATTCAGGTCGTTCTCTTGGAGCGGCCAATTTTCCCCACTCGCTTGTCGTGTCAGTGACCTGTAAGCGGAGTCGGATATGACATTGACTGTGGCACCTGTGTCAACCGCTAAGGTGAGTGAAGTGTTGCCCACCTTGCAAGGGAGGGCAATTATGCTTGTCCGTCCCAAGGCGGCAATGACGGAGTCAAGGTGCTCCCAATTAGTATTTTCCTTAAGGGACACTTGGATGTACGCCTCGGGGCTGTCACGAAGTCATGTCTTTTTATTCTGAGAAGAGGAGTGTGGTTTACTGTCCGCTGAGGACTTGTACTTCTGTTCCTCCTTGGCCTTTTGTATTGCAGAACAACTGTCTGAATCATGAAAACAATTCCCGTGGATATGGCAAAAGGCAGCCTTCCGCTGATGGTTTGGCCTAGGGTTCCTGTGTGATGAATGATGCCCGCCCCTGTAACCTCCTGACCTCCTATCTGAGTCCAGTCTTGAAGGTGTTGATTCCCTACGTTTCGCGAAGCAAGAATGTTCAGAATGTCCTGATTGCTTGCAAAAACAACAGGTGAGAGAGACTTACTTTGAGCCTGTAATACTGCGGCTGGTGCGAGGGGATGCTGGTGAGGGTGTCCTTGAACCTTGAGTGGGTTGTAAGTATGCAGACGAACCCGGGGGTGAACGAATTCTGCGGCCTGTAATTGATAAATAATGAGTGCCTGAACAGAAGATTACCTTAGTAAATTCACTGGTTGTGGTATCGTGTTCCAGTCCCTCTTCACTTGAAGGACGAGCCAACTGTTTAAAGGTGTCGCCGAGTTTAGCGAGAGTGTCTTTGTTCATACTATGGTGTAAATCATTTACAAAATAGGAGCATATGTTGATAGCTGTAAATATGAACCAATAACCGGAACGTGTATGAATGAATAGTTTGCGTTGAAACCCTAAAAAGGCAAGAAAGAATGGCTAGCAAGGTGCCTGTTTAGACGTAATAGAAGTTAAGGTTATAATGGAATGCCCTAATGATATGGGTATATATAGAAAGAATAACTATATAAACAAAGTGGTATGTTAAGTGAGTATACCATTGAAGCTCACGTTTTCTCTCGAGCGGTGAAAAGAAAACGGAGGCAGGGCACACTGATGAAGATTAAATTTGATCAGGGAACTCACACTATACTCAATAGACTCGCTAGCAAACAATAAGAAAGAATCAATATCGTATGCGAATGAACGTTACTCCCACAATTATGACTGATTAACAGCGGTAGGAACACAGAAATAAAAAAAATCGTGCCCCTGCACGGACAATAATGAAAATAAGCCGAGGCGGCATATTTGGACAAGAAGGGAATATCCACAAATACCAAGATTAGTCAGCTGATGTAGTGGAGAGGGCGACGGCTTGTGATGCCCTGGGTGACGTGCAGTCGTTGTAGGCGCGTCAGGAAACCTCGGCCGCGGCCACAGCGGCGGTGAGAGGTGAGGGATGGGCTGACATCGGAGGACTCGCAATGGAGGTTGAAAAACTGCTGACCCAGCAAAATGAGCGGCCGCGGTGCGCGGCTGGGAGCTGGTACACTGCCGCCAGACGTATGATGGCCGCGTCGTCCTTGTTATAGTAAGAGATGGGCGGCGGTGGCAGACAAGACGACTTGGGTGTGTAACCTCTTGAGAAGACGCCTTGCAAGAAACGGTAGTGGGAACAGCTTGCAGTCACCGGGAGATGTCCCCGGGTACCCTTGCTGACTGTTTGTCGGAAGAGGTTTGGGCCGATGCTCCCGGCAGCGGCGGTGGTGCCGCCAGCTGTGGAGCGAGGGGCATGCGGGGTGTCCCAAGGTCAGCGGGGCGTGCCTCCACGTTGCAGGTGTGAATACCTCTGCCGTATCGTGGAGTGGCTTGCAGGGTACGTAGCAGTGCTGGCTTGAAGCGGGGGAGCGGCTTCTAGATTGTGGCCCTCGCTATCGGCTGCGTAGGCCTGTGGGTGTGCTCGGGGCTTGTAGGCTTGACGCCTGTAGAGTTGCTTGAAGCTGGTGTGCTCGAGGCTTGTAGGCTGTAGAGCCTGTAGGCTTGTAGCTGGTGTGCTCGAGGCTTGTAGGCTGGACGCCTGTAGAGTTGCTTATAGCTGGTGTGCTCGAGGCTTGTAGATGGCGCCTTGTGAGTTGCACGTAGGTGGCGACTTGTGAGATGCTTGTAGCTGGCGCCGTGTGAGTTGCACGTAGGTGGCGACTTGTGAGATGCTTGTAGCTGGTGCCATGTGAGTTGCACGTAGGTGGCGACTTGGGAGATGCTTGTAGCTGGCGCCTTGTGAGTTGCACGTAGGTGGCGACCTGGGAGATGCTTGTAGCTGGCGCCTAGTGAGTTGCACGTAGGTGGCGACTTGTGAGATGCTTGTAGCTGGCGCCTTGTGAGTTGCACGTAGGTGGCGACTTGCGAGATGCTTGTAGCTGGCGCCTTGTGAGTTGCACGTAGGTGGCGACTTGGGAGATGCTTGTAGCTGGCGCCTTGTGAGTTGCACGTAGGTGGCGACTTGGGAGATGCTTGTAGCTGGCGCCTTGTGAGTTGCACGTAGGTGGCGACTAGTGAGATGCTTGTAGCTGGCACCTTGTGAGTTGCACGTAGGTGGCGACTTGTGAGATGCTTGTAGCTGGCGCCTTGTGAGTTGCACGTAGGTGGCGACTTGTGAGATGCTTGTAGCTGGCGCCTTGTGAGTTGCACGTAGGTGGGCGCCTTGTGAGATGCCGCGGACGGCTGGTGCGTTGCCGCGGACGGCATGTGCGTTGCCGCGGACGGCAGGTGCGTTGCCGCGGACGGCTGGTGCGTTGACTCCTTCTTCCCTTGCACGCCTGTCCCCGGAGTTTTGTTGGTGAGTTCTCGTGGCTTGGAAGAGAACGAGGTAGCGAAGGCACAGGCGCGGGGTGACCGCTGCCAACCAAATGTAACGGGCTTGTCGGGGGGCGTTTAAAGGGTGTTGATTAAGACTTCAGCTTCCTTAAGGCGAATTATATTCGTAGCCTTTATGTACAAGAAGCGACGGAGCGAGAGCGACTGTCGTTGTGTGTCAGTCGGACTCTCGTGAAGGAGTGGCGAGTTACAGGTTGGAAAATAATTGTTACAATTGGTCACGTATGTCAAGGTGACCTCCACGCACCATCGGAGTGCTAAGTATACAAAACTGAGACGGTAAACACTGACGGACGACATTCCTATAAGGTGGCGTGATCTATCTGTCGTGGGGTTTTTCCATTGACAATTGTATGCCTAATTCGTGGTGATATTAAATAATAATAATACATTGATATCCTACTATAACAAGAGAGAGAGAGAGAGAGAGAGAGAGAGAGAGAGAGAGAGAGAGAGAGAGAGAGAGAGAGAGAGAGAGAGAGAGAGAGAGAGAGAGAGAGAGAGAGAGAGAGAGAGAGAGAGAGAGAGAGAGAGAGAGAGAGAGAGAGAGAGAGAGAGAGAGAGAGATCAGATATATACAAAACAGAGAGACATAGATATAGCCAAGGTATTTAAGTTATGCAATTGGAAAACTGTCTTAAATATGTTGGCAATAAACCATTACTTACACACACACACACACACACACACACACACACACACACACAGACATAGATATAGCCAAGATATTTATAGTTATACAATTAAAAACTCTTAAAATGTTAGCAATAAACCATTACTTACACACACACACACACACACACAGACATAGATATAGCCAAGATATTTATAGTTATACAATTAAAAACTCTTAAAATGTTAGCATTAAACCATTACTTACACACACACACACACAGACATAGATATAGCCAAGATATTTATAGTTATACAATTAAAAAACTCTTAAAATGTTAGCAATAAACCATTACACACACACACACACACACACACACACACACACACACACACACACACACACATACCTTTGTTGATGGGCGTGAAGATGATGTCATGGTCGATACACTGCCCCCATTGCATGACCATGAGGGTGTAGCGAACATGAGGAGCCGAGACATCGTTGTGCATGTTCGTAGAGATTAGCCGAGGGGAGGGAAGCGGCTGACCTGTGATTGACGTAGCTCAGGGTTTTGATAGCCCTGGAAATGGAGGTAGAATACTGGGGTTAATAGTAGTAGTAGTAGTAGTAGTAGTAGTAGTAGTAGTAGTAGTGGCTTAGATAGGCCTGGAAATAGGGGGATAGTTGTTGTAGTAATGGTAGTAGTTGTAGTAGTAGCAGTAATGGTATTATTATTATTATTATTATTAATATTATTATTAGTAGTAGTAGTAGTATTAGTAGTAGTAGTGGTTATAATTTGTTTGTCTATACATATACACATACATGCATTCTCTCTCTCTCTCTCTCTCTCTCTCTCTCTCTCTCTCTCTCTCTCTCTCTCTCTCTCTCTCTCTCTCTCTCTCTCATTTTCTTTCATTTTTCTTTCCCTTCTCTTCTCTTCTCTTCTCTTCCCTTCTCTTCTCTTCTCTTCTCTTACGTAATCCTCATCTACTATGGGTTTCACTGGCCGTGTTACACTGTTTTTCGCAAATAATTCCTAAACAAATTGTCGGATCAGTATGGTATTTCAACACCAAGCCTTTTACACCCCTACATAATTTATGGGCCACATATCATATTGCTATATGCGTTTACGAAGGAGTTTACTCTTGTATATTAAGCCAGGAGGTCACGTCTACACTTTCAGAGGACGCGTCCCCACCCCAAACACCCCCACCACCCTCCCATTTTTCCCCCCTCCATCCTCCTTTCGTATCCCTCCCCGTCTCCTCCTTACCCTCCCCTCCCCTCATTACTCAATTTCCTGCCTCTTCCATTATGTTATACCGTTTACTTTATGTACTGTACTTATAGCTACGTATGTCATATAGGTATGCATCTAAGTAATGCAGTGTGTGCAGCTTTCAGTATTACTTAACATGTAACGTGGGAGTACTGCAAGCTTTCATGGAGGCAAAACGTATATCACGTTGTTCATTACTGTATAACATCATGTTTACGCAAATGTAGTAGGAGGCAAATGTGCTGTACGTAGGTCCTATGACCAGCCGAATGAACACGCTCTATTTGTATTACCTGTGGCCTTGACTTTCTTGTAATAACTTGTTCTTCTTTAGAACATAGTGTATTTATCACACAACATGGTCAAGTTGACATTATATTATTTTGTTGACTTGTGTCGTTCATAACCACAGGGTTCCATATAAATTGCACAATTGTTCTTCTCTGCATCACTGCATCTTTGTTTATTGATGCCTAATGGTAATAATGGCGTTGTAGCTTTATCAAGTACATTTGAGGCAACAAATATACAAAATATGCTGTGGGATATTATGAAGTTACTGTATGTTATACATTGTATTATTTTTATGAAATGAAAGTATTATGATCGATGGCGAAGAACAAATGCCGTCCTGCATCCACGTGGGCAATGGAGCAACATGCCTGACATCGTTGATGGTTGTTGTGCTTGTGCCTTGGTCCTCAATGCAGGACGTTAAGTCACTTCGTTCACGCCACCCCGGTCGTGGCGTGACATGACGTATCACTGATTTCATGCTATCAGAGTAGGCGGAGTAGAGCCACTACTTTTTTAGTAGCATCTTAGTAACTACTATCACCGCCCCAGACGCCAAACAAGGTAGCAAAACCATTCTAATATTTACTGAATGTATTCCGTACCAATGTACGTGATGGTATGTAGTACCATACCTCCTTATCACGTACACGTGTGCGGGACAGTGATAAAGGGTTAAGGGGTGAGGTATATGGAGGGTAGGAGTAAACATCGTAAACACATATAGCAATATGCTATGTGGGCCATAAATTATGTAGGGGTGTAAAAGGCTTGGTGTTGAAATACCATACTGATCCGACAATTTGTTTAGGAATTATTTGCGAAAAACAGTGTAACACGGCCAGTGAAACCCATAGTAACTTAACACACACACAGACGCAGACACACACAGACACAACCCACCCTCATACACACACACACACACACACACACACACACACACACACACACAGAATTGATATTACGTAGTCCTCATCTAACTTAACACACACACAGACGCACACACACACAGACACAACCCCCCCTCACACACACACACACACACACACACACACACACACACACACACACACACACACACACTCACCACCTTCATAGGAGGGCCTCAACAGACGACTCTTGGCCCGGAATGACTTGCCGAAGGACGGGAAATTCAGGTTATTGCACCATCCTGTCGCCGTACGGAATCGTGGTGTATGGTCGCAAGGCAGGTCTGGTCGTCACACTCAAACACACTGGGGATTTCCATGATGTCGCTCACGTCAATGTTTGCCAACACTTCCATCAGGTCGAGGACGTTGCTTGGTGACCCGGATTCAGTAGTCCTTCAGCTGGCGGTCAGCTGCGTGTTTCGTGCCCTTATGCTGCCTGACCTGTGGGATGGAGGGGGAAAGACAGGTCAGTTAGTTGTCAGGTCGTGAGAAATGACCTACGTAATGACTTGACCTGACCTGAAGAATATAAGGAAAATAAGAAAAGAAAATGAAAGAAAACAATAATAATAATAATATTAATAATAATAATAATAATAATAATAATAATAAAAATAATAATAATAATAATAATAATAATAATAATAATAATAATAATAATATGAAGAATTAAGGAAGAAGAAACAGAAGAAGAGGAAGAATACTAATAAAAAGAACAATACAAAGAATAAGAGAAGAGAAGAGAAGAGCCAGTAGTGGTTTGAGGTCATGTTTGAGGTTTGGTAAATACCCGACTCATTGCTAAGGGTCTGGTAAGGCTGGGAAGGACTATATGGCAGGTCAGGTAAGGAAAAAAAGTTTGAATAAGAAAAAGGAGGAAGAGGAGGAGGAGGAGGAAGAAAGAAAAATATGTATAAGAAAAAAAAGTTTGAATGATAAAAATTAGGAGGAGGAGGAGGAGGAGGAGGAGGAGGAGGAGGAAAGAAAAATATGGAGAAGAAAAAAAAGTTTGAATGAGAAAAATAGGAGGAGGAGGAGGAAAGAAAAATATGGAGAAGAAAAAAAAGTTTGAATGAGAAAAAGGAGGAGGAAACATGGAAACATGGACTAGCAGGCAGCAGAAAGCCTGTTGGCTCATTACTAGGCTGCCTGCGTTCAGTGATTTAATCAATCCGTTTGCCATAGGAGTGGCTTGCAGGGAAGGATTAAAGCACTTGTGTACCTACTCTTGGGAACGTTCAGTTCACACCCGTTGCAGCAAAGTGGCGATCAATGTGTTTCTTGAAGGAGTTGATGGTCTCTGCGCTAACCACTTCTGTAGGAAGGCTGTTCCAGTGGCGAACAACTCTATTTGAGAAATAACTCCTGCCGATGTCGGTATTGCATCGCTTTGCTTGAATTGTTTTTCCGTTGTTTCTTGTTCTCAGGCTGGTTTGTAGCGTGAAGAGTTTGGAGTGATCAACGTTGCTGAACTTGTTCAGGTACTTAAAGACTTGTATCATGTCTCCCCGCAGTCGTCTCTTTTCCAACGTGAAGAGGTTGAGTCGCTCGAGTCGCTCTTCATAGGGTTTCGTCCTCAGTGATGGTATCATCTTCGTGGCGCGGCGCTGTACTCTCTCAAGTAATTCAATGTCTTTCCTGTAATTAGGAGACCAGAATTGCACGGCGTATTCCAGGTGGGGCCTTACCAGCGAATTATACAAGGATAACATAACTCCCGGCGTCTTGTATTCAAAGTTCCTCGATATGAACCCAAGCATTGTATTGGCTTTCTTACAGGCGGACTTGCAGTGTTTTGTTTGTTTCAAGTCACTGCTGATGGTGACCCCGAGGTCTCTTTCCTCTTGCACAACGTGTAGTGGTTCGCCACCCATGTGGTATATGTGGTTGCTGTTTCTGGATCAGATATGCATTACTTTACATTTGGTAGTGTTGAAGGACATCTGCCATTTTTCTGACCACCGAGTGATCTGGTTCAGGTCTCTCTGGATAATTTCGCAGTCTGCCGTCGTGAGGGCCTTCCCAACCACCTTTGTGTCGTCGGCATATTTTGAAAGATTGGATTTTAATCCTAGTTCTAGGTCGTTGATATATATGATGAAAAGTATGGGTCCCAGCACTGACCCCTGTGGCACTCCACTTGTGACCGGGAGCCACTCGGAGGCCTGTCCGTTGAGTACAACCCGTTGTTTTCTTCCAGTGAGCCAGTCCTTGATCCACGCTGTCAGATCGTCGCCTAATCCCGCCGACTTAAGTTTCTTGAGGAGTCTTTCATGTGGCACTTTGTCAAAGGCTTTCTGAAAGTCTAGATATATAACATCGCTGGGGATATGATTATCCCAGTTTTCATAGATACCTTGGAAGAAGTCCAATAAATTGGTTAAGCATGAGCGCTTGTTCCTGAAACCGTGCTGAGCATCGGAAATGATGTTGTTGTCTTCAAGGAACCTAACGAGTTTGTCTCTGATGATCTTCTCGAGGATTTTTCCCGCCACTGAGGTCAAGCTGATTGGTCTGTAGTTTAGGGCCACACTTTTGTCTCCCTTTTTGTAGATCGGTGTTACATTCGCTTGTTTCCAGTCTTTCGGGACTTTGTTTTGTTGTAGTGACTGATTGTAGATGGCGGTGAGTGGCTTGAGGATTTGCTGCTTGAGTTCCTTGAGCAGCCTGGGTGACAAGTCGTCGGGTCCGGTGGACTTGTTTGTCTCGAGTTTGTCTAGGTACTTTTTCACATCCCGTTCGTCGATTGTACCAATTTCTAGGGGAGTGATTCCCATCGGTGGGGAAGGGCTCTCGGGTACGGACTGGGTATTCTCGACCGTGAACACTGACGCGAAGTTCCTGTTTAGGATTTCGACCATTTGTCTACTGTCCTGTATTAGTACGTCACTTTCATCTTTTAGGGACCGATATTGCTTTTGTCTTCTTTTTGGTTCTTATATACGTGAAGAACTTTCTCGGGTTGGACTTGGCTTCGCGTGCAATTTGCTTTTCATAGTCACGTTTACTCTGGCGAATGAGTGTTCTGCAAGCTCTGAGGCTTTGATGGTACTGTTCGCGTGCCTCGTCAGTGCTGTTTTCCTTTAGCAAGTTGTATTTTCTCTTCTTCAAATTAATCGCCCGTCGAACTTGGGTAGTCATCCATGGTGTGCTTGTGGCATTATTTGTTCTCCTTGTCTTCATGGGAACAGTTGTTCTCTCTACCTCCAGGAGTTTGTTCTTAAAGCCTTTCCACGCGCCGTCCACCGGAGTGAGGTTCATGGGTTCCCAAGTTGTCTGGGTTAGCAGCTCACGAGCGAAGTTAAAATTGGCTTTTTTGTAGTCTGGAATCTTGGACGTGTTTTCGGTGAGTTCATGGTCTGTTCTGATTTTTAGGCGAATTAGGTGATGGTCGCAACCATCCAGTTTTTCGCCGACTTGACATTCACGTGTGAGATCTGAATCACTCACGAGTACTAGGTCTAATATGTTATTTTCCCTCGTCGGTTGGGTAACAATCTGAGTAAGAAAAGTTTGAATGAGAAAGTTTGAATGAGAAAAATAGGAGGAGGAGGAGGAAAGAAAAATATGGAGAAGAAAAAAAAGTTTGAATGAGAAAAATAGGAGGAGGAGGAGGAGGAAAGAAAACTATGAAGAAGAAAAAAAAGTTTGAATGGGAAAAAGGAGGAGGAGGAGGAGGAGGAGGAGGAAAGAAAAATATGGAGAAGAAAAAAAAGTTTGAATGAGAAAAAGGAGGAGGAGGAGGAGGAGGAGGAGGAGGAGGAAAGAAAATTATGTAGAAGAACAAAAAGTTCCAATGAGAAAAAGTAGGAGTAGGAGGAGGAGGAGGACATAAGCAAGAACAGGAGGAAGGAGGAGGAGGCTTGTGAGTGCGTGAGTGCGTGCGTGCGGGTGAAAGTCATATTCCGAACCTAACATGAAAAATGAGTGCGTAGGACCACCACAACCTCTTCTAACCCCCACCCCCCACACAAAAAATGAGTGCATTCGTGAGTGAGTGAGTGCGTGTGTGAGTGCGTGTGGGTCAAGTTACTCACGTTTCTGCCACAGCTGCCGTTCGTGTTGCCTCATAATCCCCCAAGCCTTGACACCCGCGCTAAAGCAATCCGTCAGAAGCTCCTCGGCCTCCCGCATAACCCTCGGACTCAACTTCAAGTCCTCACTCCCCTGCGCTTCCGACCCCCTGCCCACCAGCGCTTGCATGAGGTCAGGGGTCACGCGTTGGCCCCCCCAGGTCGGGCGTTGCGTCCTGGGGTGTCCGCTTGGGGTCAGTCTGGGTCGGGAGTTAGTCTGTTGCTTCGTTCTGGGTCCTGGGTCAGTTGGTGTGTGTGCTAGAAGGTGTTAGTGGCAGTCAGTCAGAGAGAGAGGGGAACATGTGTTAAGGGAATTGTGTGTATTTACCTTGTTGTATTTACCTAGTTGTAGCTGTAGTTGTAGGCCTGGGCTTTACGCTCGTGTGGTTCCGTCTCCGTATCTATGGAGTGTGTGTGTATGTGTGTGTGTGTGACCTACCATGTGTAAAGGGTAGAGTGTGTTCGGTGTGTGCGTTAGGGTGTGCCGGCAAGCTAGTCTTCACGGCATCTGTTAATTACACCTGGGACTTCGCTGAACACGCTATACTGTGATTTATACCTGATTTTTAAGTGTTATATTTGTGTTTATTATGGGATTATTATGTTCCAGTGTGTGTCATTGTTAAGTTGGGCTCCATGGCTACACACACACACACACACACACACACACACACCAATCACTAGTCATGTCAGTATAGTTCTGTAGATTTCAATAGGCCTTTTCCATAATGAAACACACACACACACACACACACACACACACACACACACACACACACACACACACACACACACACACACCAATCACAAGTCATGTCAGAATAGGCCTCCCCATAGGCTCACAAGATGGTCAGAGAAAGAAAAAAATAATAATAATGTCATAGTCAAAGTAGGTCATTGTGTGTATTTGGGGTCATCCTAGGTCACTCCCCCCTCCCCTCCATCCTTCACCCCCCTGTACTGACCTCACTATCATCATCATCATCATTATCATTATATTACATACGTACATATAGATAAGTAAATCTCTCTCTCTCTCTCTCTCTCTCACACACACACACACACACACACAGAAATATACACTTAGAAATATTAACCGTTGAAATTAAAAGAAAAAAGAAAACACACACACACACACACACACACACACACGCCAACACTCACGTGCTTCCCAGAGGTTCCACTCGGAGTCCCTCATGTTGGTGATGTCGCGCCTGGCCCTCTCAATGCTCTCCTGAAGCATCTTGTCGGGAATGATGAAGTTGGGGCTGGCGGTCTTCCACTTCTTCAGGTCCACACCCTTGATATGCTTCCCCTGGCAGGCCATTGGTGCATTGCTGTGGGTGGAGAGCTTGGTTAACTATCACCTGGTCCTCAGTCTGTCTGTCCAGCTATCCGTCCCTTCCTTAACCCAAAACATTCCCTCATAATGGCAACACATGCGTAGACGTAACACATAGCTCGTCACATAAACACACACACACACACACGCATCTATCCAACATTCACGTTCTATCTATCTATGTAACTATTTTCAAACAGGCGATCTGGCGCTCTGAGATGCTTAAGAATACAAGCTTAAAACTATCGTAGACACACTTATTAAAACAGCACATACTGACTCATACAGAACCTCATAGTTTGACCGTCATTCTCATACTTACAGGAAGGAATCAGCCTCCAGCATGACCTTGGGCTGGACGTGCTGGAGCTTGTCGCTGCTGTCGCAGATCACACGTCCCAGGCTGGTCTTGCAGAGCTCGTAAAGTTGTTCTGAAAGTGTTTATTGAACGTACGTGAGCCAAAAATTGACTTGGTATATCTTTAAATACTATCTAGATATATGTTATTGGTGACGCAGGAAAATATTTAGGTTGGGAATCTTAACCAGGTAGCAGCGACGGGCCAAATTTGTGTCTTTACCGTGTAGCAGCGACAGGCCAAATTTGTGGCTTTACCGTGTAGCAGCGACGGGCCAAATTTGTGTCTTTACCGTGTAGCAGCGACGGGCCAAATTTGTGGCTTTACCGTGTAGCAGCGACGGGCCAAATTTGTGGCTTTACTGTGTAGCAGCGACGGGCCAAATTTGTGGCTTTACTGTGTAGCAGCGACGGGCCAAATTTGTGGCTTTACCGTGTAGCAGCGACGGGCCAAATTTGTGGCTTTACCGTGTAGCAGCGACAGGCCAAATTTGTGGCTTTACTGTGTAGCAGCGACGGGCCAAATTTGTGGCTTTACCGTGTAGCAGCGACGGGCCAAATTTGTGGCTTTACTGTGTAGCAGCGACGGGCCAAATTTGTGGTTTTACTGTGTAGCAGCGACGGGCCAAATTTGTGGCTTTACTGTGTAGCAGCGACGGGCCAAATTTGTGTCTTTACCGTGTAGCAGCGACGGGCCAAATTTGTGGCTTTACCGTGTAGCAGCGACGGGCCAAATTTGTGGCTTTACCGTGTAGCAGCGACGGGCCAAATTTGTGCCATGATATAACACCCCCCAAAAGATGATACATAAACTGATCACAAATGCTTTGATATATATTATGAAATGGTTTGTATGGATGATGATTTTCCTCATTTTTCTTGCTTAGAAGGACCATTCAGAAACATGGTACCCGCTGTTACCGGGTTAAACACTTCTCTAAACACACACACACACACACACACACACACACACACACACACACACACACAGACCGATGCTTAATTTACGATGTTTTTGTTTGTATCTATGTATATGATGTTTTGATAGCAATAAATATTTACTTACTAATCTACACACACACACACACACACACACACACACACGTACCCTTAGTGAATGAGGAGGGCGGGATGTCGTCCTCATACCAGTAACGATCGCCTCGCCTCAGGTGGTGGAACTGGCGACCAATCAAACAGCCAAACGTGGGCCCGACCAGCGCTCCACAGTTTGGCTTTTCCGCGAGTCCACCGGTGAAGAGATCCACATCATCCACATGCCTGGGAGATGGATGAGAGTTACCACATTGTTAGTAGAGGTTGTAGTAGTATTTGCAAGGCATTGTTAGTCTAGTGCAGGATAACAAAGGCCTTTCCCAATGTCTCCATCTTGAAGGGAAAGGCATCTTGTATTCTCAGGGCTAAAAAATATATAAGAAATTGTGTTAACAGAGAAATGTATGGGGGTTAAGATCACAGACTTAAGGCTTTGATACAAGGCTTCCTTACTTATAAATCCCTTGTAGTTTCTTGGTGTTTTCCAGGGCAACGACATCACTGAGGTCTTGGAAGGAGACAGCTTTCAGGAGGCAGCTAACATTAACCTAGGACAGACCTGACCTAACCCACTACCTCCTTGCTATCATATTAAATCCATAAGAAATTAAGACTGTACATAACGGTCTGACAGCTAACATTAACCTGGGACAGACCTGACCTAACCCACTACCTCCTTGCTATCATATTAAATCCATAAGAACTGAAGACCTTACATAACGGTCTGACAGCTAACGTTAACCTTGGACAGACACAGACTAGCCGGAACACACTATAAACACTGCTTTCGGCTTCAGGGACATTCTCTAGTGCAGAACAACATAGGCATTTCCCAACAAGCAAACTGAAGCTACCAATACAAGGCTTCCTTACTTATAAATCCCTTGTAGTTTCTTGATGTTTTCCGGGGCAGCGACGTCACTCAGGCCTTGGAAGGAGGCAGCTTTCGGGAGGCCGCAGAGGTGCCTCCAGCGGTTGTATCCAGCGATGCCGTGGTCACGCCCCTGCTGCAGGATCTGTGCCACCAGGTCCAGGCCAACACCTGATAGATAGATAGATAGATATTGAAAGATATAAAGAGATATATGACCAGCAATAGGTAATACACACACACACACACACACACACACACACACACACACACAGAGGAGGAGACAAGGAAAAAGAAGAGGAGGAGGAAGAGGAGAGAAGAAGAGGAGGAGGAGGAGGAAAGCAAAGAGGAAAAAGATGCAGAAGATAAAGCAAAAGAGGAGGAGGAGGAGGAGGAGGAAGAGAAAGAAGAAGAACAAGAACAAGAAGAAAAAGAGGAGGAGGAAGAACAAGAAGGTGATGCAGAAAAGGAAGAAGAGGAAGAGGAGGAGGAGGAGGAGGAGGAGGAGGAAGAGAAAGAAGAAGAACAAGAACAAGAAGAAAAAGAGGAGGAGGAAGAACAAGAAGAAGAAGATGATGCAGAAAAGGAAGAAGAGGAGGAGGAGGAGGAGGAGGAGGAGGAGGAGAAAGAAAAACAGACACACGTACACATCGCACTAAATACACACAATAAAAATAAAATAATAATAATTCAAATAAAATGAAGAACAAAAAAATATAAAAATCCCCTATATACCCACCCCCACCATACCCCCATACCCACCAGTCTTAGCGTCCTCGAACATCTTGCTGGTCATGGCTTCGGAAATGGCCATGTCCTCGTTCTGGGCGTGGGAGCTGACCATCCCCTCAAGGATCTCGTCGAACTTGCCTCGCTCGTAAAGGTCGAAGGGTGCGTAGAAGGTGCTGGCAATGGGGCGTTCCTTGACCTTCTGACCCTGTGGCGGGGGAGGAAGAGGAGGAGGAGGAGGAGGAGGAGGAGGAGGAAGAGGAGGAGGAGGAGGAGGAGGAAGAGGAGGATGAGGAGGAAGAGGAGGAGGAGGAGGAGGAGGAGGAGGAGGATGAGGAGGAAGAGGAGGAGGAAGAGGAGGAGGAAGAGGAGGAGGAGGAGGATGGTTGGTTAGCATGAGTGAATTTGAGAAGGAAGAGGAATAAGAGATGGAGGGGGTGGAGAGGAGGAGGAGGAGAAGGAGGAGGAGGAGAAGGAGGAGGAGAGGAGGAGGAGGAGGAGGAGGAGGAGGAGGAGGAGGAGGAGGAGGAGGAGGAGGAGGAGGAGGAGGGTTGGTTAGCATGAGTGAATTTGAGAAGAAGAAAGAGGAATAAGAGGAGGAGGGGGTGAAGAGGAGAAGGAGGAGGAGGAGGAGGAGGAGGAGGAGGAGGAGGAGGAGGACTGTTGGTTAGCATGAGTGAATTTGAGAAGGAAGAGGAATAAGAGAAGGAGGGGGTGGAGAGGAGAAGGAGGAGGAAGAAGAGGAGGAGGAGGAGGAGAAAGAGGAGGGGGAGGAGGAGGAGGAGGAGGAGGAGGACTGTTGGTTAGCATGAGTGAATTTGAGAAGAAGGAAGAGGAATAAGAGAAGGAGGGGGTGGAGAGGAGGAGGAGGAGGAAGAAGAGGAGGAGGAGGAGGAGAAAGAGGAGGGGGAGGAGGAGGAGGAGGAGGAGGGTTGGTTAGCATGAGTGAATTTGAGAAGAAGGAAGAGGAATAAGAGGAGGAGGGGGTGAAGAGGAGAAGGAGGAGGAGGAGGAGGAGGAGGAGGAGGAGGAAGAGGAGGAGGAGGAGGAGGAGGAGGAGGAGGAGGAGGGTTGGTTAGCATGAGTGAATTTGAGGGGAAGAAGAAGAAGGAGGAGGAGGAGGAGGAGGAGGAGGAGGAGGAGGAGGAGGATTGGTTAGCATGAGTGTTTGTCTCTACCTGTCCTACTAAACACAACACCAGCCCCCCCTTGACAACACATGCAACACTAGAATCACTTACTGTCTCTCTATCATATCCTGTCCCCATATAAACAGCACACAGTTTGTCTCTACCTGTCCTAGTAAACACAACACCAGCCCCCCCTAGACAACACATGCAACACTAGAATCACTTACTGTCTCTCTATCATATCCTGTCCCCATATAAACAGCACACAGTTTGTCTCTACCTGTCCTAGTAAACACAACACCCCGCCCCACACACCCACACACACAACACTAGAATCACTTACTGTCTCTCTATCATATCCTGTCCCCATATAAACAGCACACAGTTTGTCTCTACCTGTCCTAGTAAACACAACCCCCTCTACACACACACACACACACACACACATATGCAACACTAGAATCACTTACTGTTTCTCTATCATATCCTGTCCCCATATAAACAGCACACAGTTTGTCTCTAACTGTCCTAGTAAACACAACCCCCCTCCACACACACACACACACACACACACATATGCAACACTAGAATCACTTACTGTTTCTCTATCATATCCTGTCCCCATATAAACAGCACACAGTTTGTCTCTACCTGTCCTAGTAAACACAACCCCCCTCCACACACACACACACACACACACACACATATGCAACACTAGAATCACTTACTGTCTCTCTATCATATCCTGTCCCCATATAAACAGCACACAGTTTGTCTCTAACTGTCCTAGAAAACACAACACACACACACACACACACACACACAACACATGCAACACTAGAATCACTTACTGTCTCTCTATCATATCCTGTCCCCATATAAACAGCACACAGTTTGTCTCTAACTGTCCTAGTAAACACAACCCCCCTCCACACACACACACACACACACACACACACACACATATGCAACACTAGAATCACTTACTGTTTCTCTATCATATCCTGTCCCCATATAAACAGCACACAGTTTGTCTCTACCTGTCCTAGTAAACACAACCCCCCTCCACACACACACACACACACACACACACACACATATGCAACACTAGAATCACTTACTGTCTCTCTATCATATCCTGTCCCCATATAAACAGCACACAGTTTGTCTCTACCTGTCCTAGTAAACACAACCCCCCTCCACACACACACACACACACACACATATGCAACACTAGAATCACTTACTGTTTCTATCATATCCTGTCCCAATATAAACAGCACACAGTTTGTCTCTACCTGTCCTAGTAAACACAACCCCCCTCCACACACACACACACACACACACATATGCAACACTAGAATCACTTACTGTTTCTCTATCATATCCTGTCCCCATATAAACAGCACACAGTTTGTCTCTAACTGTCCTAGTAAACACAACCCCCTCCACACACACACACACACACACATGCAACACTAGAATCACTTACTGTTGTGCCGTGTATTTCGTCGCCTCCTCGGAAATGAGTGCAATTCTGGATATGTTCTTTGCGACAACCTTGGTCTTGTGAGAGGCGGCCATGAACCAGGCGGGGGTACCAGGGACCTGCCGCGCCCCAGTGGCGGAATAATGATAATAATAGTGAGAGTAGTATTAGTGATGAGAAGGGAAGGAGGGAAGGGATGGAGTGTGATTGAGATTGGGTTAGAATATTTAGTAGTAGAAAGGAAGGAAGGGAAGGGAAGTGATGGGAAAGAAGGGAAGGAAGGGAAGGAAGGGAAAAGAAGGAAAGGAAGGGATGGAGTGTGATTGAGATTGGGTTAGAATATTTAGTAGAGAGGAAGGAAGGGAAGGAAGTGATGGGAAAAGAAGGAAGGGAAGGAAGTGATGGGAAAAGAAGGAACGGAAGGGAAGGAAGGAAGGAAGGGAAAAGAAGGAAGGGAAGGAAGGGATGGAGTGTGTGATTGAGATTGGGTTAGAATATTTAGTAGAAAAGGGAAGGAAGGAAGGGAAGGAAGTGATGGGAAAAGAAGGGAAGGAAGGGATGGAGTATGTGATTGAGATTGGGTTAGAATATTTAGTAGTAGAAAGGAAGGGAAGGAAGGGAAGTGATGGGGAAAAGAAGGAAGGAAGGATGGAGTATGTGATTGAGATTGTTAGAATATTTAGTAGTAGAAAGGAAGGAAGGAAGGAAGGAAAGGAAGTGATGGGAAAAGAAGGGAAGGAAGGAAGGAAGGGATGGAGTATGTGATTGAGACTGGGTTAGAATATTTAGTAGTAGAAAGGAAGGAAGGAAGGAAAAAGGGAAGGAAGGAAGGAAAGGAAGGGATGGGAAGGGAAGGGAAAGGAAGGGAAGGGAAAGGGAAGGGATGGGAAGTGAAGGGAAAAGAAGTGAAAGGAAAGGAAGTGAATGGAAATGAAAGGAAGTGAAGGGAAAAGAAGTGAAGAGAAAGGAAGGAAAGAAGGATGGGAAAAGAAGGAAGGAAGGAAGTGAAGGGAAAAGAAGGAAGAGAAAGGAAGGAAGGGAAGGATGGGAAAAGAAGGAAGGGAAGGGAAAGGAAGGAAGGAAATGGAAGGATGGGAAGTGAAGGAAAAGAAGGAAAGGAAAGGAAGGAAGGGAAGGGAAGGGAAGAGAAAGGAAGGGAAGGAAATGGAAAAAATAAAATATAGAGAAGGAGGAGGAAGAGGAGGAGAAGAAAGAGAAGGAAAAGAATGGAGGAAACACACACACACACACACACACACACACACACACACACACACACACAAAACCTCCCCCCCCTACACACACACACACACACACACACACACACAAAACCTCCCCCCCCTACATACACACACAAACACACACAAAACCTCCCCCCCTACACACACAAAAAAATAAATAAATAAAAAATAAAAAAATAAAATAAATAAATAAAGTTAAGATCACAGAAGGCGGCTGAGGATATTTTGTACAGAACAACTAAATTAAAGGAAACAGAAGATTGCAAGGATATATACATAAAGAAAAATAGAAATGAAGAAGAAAGAAGGAAATGGAACGAACTACTAGCAGAGGCGAAGGAGAAGAATAATGAAAGATCTGTGGAAGAAAAGAAGATATTTTTTTGGAGAATAGTAGGGGACCGAGGCAGAAAGTGGTACACAAGAGAGAGGATAAAGAAGAACCAAAGTTAGAAAAGATAGATAAGAGTAAATGTTTAAGAGTGATGTATACAAATGTAGATGGATTAATAACTAGTAAATTGGAACTGCAAGATTTCATAAAGGAGAAAGAACCAATGATCGTATGCTTAACGGAAACCAAACTGAACGAAGCTAATAAATTAGAGATAAATAAAAACTATGATATATGGAGGAAAGATAGAATGGGCAAAGGGGGAGGTGGAGTGATGATAATGACAAAAAAGGAGTTAACAGTGAAAGTGGTAGAATACGGTGAAGGTAAAGCTGAAATTGCGAAAGTAAATGTGGAAACCAAAAACAAGGAAAGGTTGACAATTATAACCGCATATGTACCACCCAGAACAAACTCTTGGTGCAAGGAAGAGCACGACACTGTGATCAATGACACTATACAGAGTTTAAGCAAAATGCTTAAGGAAGACAAAAAAGTTATGCTAGTTGGTGACTTCAATTGTAAAGAGATTGACTGGGAGACATTCGAGAGTAATAGTGGAGATAACGCATGGGGAGATAGATTCCTAAGATTGATGATGGAGAATCTTATGATACAAAGAGTGAATGAACATACAAGATATAGAAGTGACGATGAACCGGCAAGACTGGACCTAGTACTAACAAAAGGAATATACATCAAGGATGAACTAAGGTATGGATGTCCACTGGGCAAGAGTGATCATGTAACCACAGAGATTGATACAGAAGTGGAGGTTACTAAAGAGGACGAATCCTACAAATCAAACAGGCTAAACTATATTAAGACAGACATGGAAAACCTTCGGAAGTTTTACGAGAAAGTGGAATGGGATGAGTTACTGAGAAAAAATAAAGTACAAGAAAAGTATGATAACTTTATGGAAGACTATAACACTGGTGTCAAAAAATATGTACCCGTATACAGACCCAAAGTTAAGGGTAGGAAGGACTGGTTTAATGCCAAATGTGCAAACGCAAAAGAAAAAGGGACAAAGCATGGAAAAGACTAAACGAAGGAAGAATCAAAGAAACAAAGAAGACTTCAGAATGGCGAGAAATGAATATGTGAAAATAAGGAAAGAAGAAGAAAAGGGATATGAGAAGGATATTGTGGAAAAATGCAAAGAACAGCCCAAGTTGTTTTACAGATTTATAAATGGGAAGACTAAACCGAAAGAAACAATAGAAAGACTGAGAGACGGGAATGTGGAAGTCAATGACCCTAAAGGTATGGCAGAGTTATTAAATAGAAAATTCCAGCAAGTCTTTACCAAAGAAACAATCTTTATTGCGCCACAAGAGAATAAAATAGAAGTTCATATGGAAGAGATTATGGTAAACAAAGAAGAGATCCATAAATTACTGGGAGAACTAGAAGAGGGAAAAGCAGTAGGACCGGATGGAGTTTCTGGGTATATTTTAAAAAAATGTAGAGATGAATTAATTGTTCCAATATACGACATCATTAGATGCTCAGTAGCAACAGGTACGGTGCCCAATGAGTGGAGAAGGGCTGAAGTGGTCCCCATATATAAAAGTGGAAGGAAAGATGAACCTTCAAACTACAGACCCATATCCCTGACAAGTGTTTTGTGCAAAATATGTGAGAAAATAATAAAGAAGCAGTGGACTAAATTTCTAGAAGAGTATAAGTTAATTACCAGCAAACAATATGGATTTCAAAAGGGCCAATCATGTGTTACAAACTTACTCAGTTTTTACTCAAGAGTGACAGACAGAACTCAGGAAAGGGATGGATGGGTTGATTGTATTTATCTAGATTTGAAAAAGGCCTTTGACAAAGTTCCACATACAAGACTATTATGGAAACTGGAAAATAAAGGAGGATTGAAAGGAAATATGAAAAAATGGATGGCAAGCTACCTAATGGGAAGGAGATGAGAACTGTGGTCAAGGACATAAAATCAGAATGGAGAAATGTAGAAAGCGGAGTACCACAGGGTTCAGTATTAGCACCGATAATCTTCCTGGCATATGTAAATGACATGGCTGAAGGAGTTAATAGCTACATAAACCTGTTTGCTGACGACGCTAAATTACAAAAACATATAAGAAACAAAGAAGATTGTGAAATATTGCAAGAAGACCTATACAAAATTTGGAAATGGAGTATGGATTGGGAGATGGAATTTAATGTGAAAAATGTCATGTTATGGAAATGGGTAAAAGTGAAACAAGACCAATCTGGATATACAAAATGGGAAATGGTGAAACATTAAAAAAAGTGCATGAAGAGAGAGACCTGGGAGTAGTGATGAGGGATGATAATCAACCAGAGAGTCATATAAATCGGATCTTTAGAGACACATATAACTTGGTGAGAAATATTGGAGTAGCATTTAGCTACATGGACAAGGACATGATGAGAAGGCTAATCACTACCATGATTAGACCAAAATTAGAATATGCAGAGGTAGTGTGGTCCCCCCATAAGAAGAAGCATATAAAGAAACTAGAAAGAATACAGAGGATGGCATCAAAAATGGTCCCAGAGTTGGAGGGATTAATATACGAGGAAAGATTAAAGGAAATGAACTTAACAACACTGGAACAAAGAAGAGAAAGGGGAGACCTAATCCAAATTTATAAATTATTAAACAAAATAGATGAAGTAGATAATGAAGAACTGCTACTAACAGAAGGAAACATAAGCAGAAATACAAGAGGACACAGTAAAAAATTCAGAAAGGGGAGATGCTTGAGAGACACAAAGAAGTATAGCTTCCCGCAAAGAAATGTAGAGGTTTGGAACAGTCTGAGCGAGGATATAGTATCAGCGAGGAGTGTGCAAAGCTTTAAAGATAAGTTGGATAAATGCAGACACGGAGACGGGACCACACGAGCATAATGCCCAGGCCCTGTAAAACTACAACTAGGTAAATACAACTAGGTAAATACAACTAGGTAAATACACACACACACACCTTTTTTTTGAAAATGCAAATTGGAGTGGGCTGTACAAAGCCAAAAGTACCCAAGACAAGTGGGAGGAGTTTTTAAAGCTGTACAAAGAAGCCGAGAATAGATATGTCCCTGAGGTAACCAAAAAGGATGTTGGTAAAAAGGAGTGGTTTAACAAAAGATGCGAGGCAGCTAGAAAAAGAAAGGAGGAAGCCTGGAAGGGATGGAAGAGACGAAGAAGAATCAACGCGTGGAACAATTTCAAACAAGCAAGGAATGAATATACAAAGATTAGAAGAGAAGAAAAACGGAAGTATGAAAAAGATATAATCGATAAATGCAAAGACCAACCTAAATTATTTTATAGACATGTGAACGGCAAATTAAAGAATTGAGAAACAATCAATAAACTGAAATTGGATGGAACTACATATGAAGACCCAGCAGAGATGGCAGAAGTGATGAACAACAGCTTTCATAGAGTTTTCACAAAGGAAGACGAATTCGTACAACCACCGGGCCAGGAAAGAGGAAGGGTTATGCAGGAGATACAGTTAACGGTGCAGGAGGTCAAGGAAAGCTTGAACAAGCTGGATGTAAGAAAGGCGACAGGGCCGGATGAAGTGTCAGGCTGGATCCTGAAAGAATGTAGTGAGCAACTTGCAGAGAAACTGCACTCCATAATGAGCACCTCCCTGAGTGAAGGAAGGGTACCACAAGATTGGAAGAGAGCAAACATAGTACCAATTTATAAAGGAGGAGAGAGAGAGGACCCATTAAATTACAGACCGGTATCACTCACTAGTGTGGTTGCAAAGATATGTGAGAGGTTAGTTAAAACAGGTGGTCGGATTTTGGGTAAGTGAGAGAATTATCTCAGATTGCCAGTTTGGATTCAGGAGGGAGATCGTGTGTCACCAACTTTTTGTGTTACTACTCAATGGTTACAGATTTAATGAAAGAGAGAGACTGCTGGGGGATGGAGGTACCTGGATTTGAAAAAGACATTTGACAAAGTACTGCACAGAAGACTAATTTGGAAAATTAAAAATAGGGGTGGAGTTGGTGATGGACTGATTAAGTGGCTGGAGGACTTCCTAACTAACAGGGAAATGAGGACAATAATCAAGGACAAGGTTTCCAACTGGTGCCCAGTGAGGAGTGGGGTCACACAAGGTTTGGTGCTGGCACCAATAATGTTTGCTGTTTATATAAATGATATGGTGGAAGGAGTGACCAGCCATGTGAGATTGTTTGCAGATTATGCAAAGCTATTGAGACGAGTCAATGACGTGAAAGACTGTGAGGCATTGCAGAGGAACCTGGACAAAATATGGGAGTGGAGTGGTACATGGCAGATGGAATTCAACCTTGGGAAATGTAAAAAAATAGAGTTTGGTAGGAGCAGTAGATGTGAATATGATTATAAGATGGGAAGTGAGATAATATGCAGAGGAATGGAAGAAAAAGATTTGGGAGTGACTGTCTCAGAGTACATGTCACCGGACAAACACATCAACAGGATAAAGGGACAAACTATGAATTTGCTGAAGAACATAAGGACGGCATTTGTGTATTTGGACGAAGAGATGATGAAGAAAATAATAGTTACAATGATAAGGCCAAGGCTGGAGTATGCAGCAGTGGTCTGGTCTCCTCATGAAAAGAAGAACATAAGAAAGCTGGAAAGAGTACAGAGAATGGCAACTAATATAACATAAGAACATAAGAACATTGGAGTCTGCAAGAGGCCGGTAGGCCTGTACGAGGCAGCTCCTCTGAACCTAAGCTCCTGTGTAGCTCCCGTGTATCTAACCCCACCTAATATCGCTGTCCATGAATTTATCCAATCTATTTTTTAATGTGACAGTTGTATTGGCACTTATAACATGACTGCTAAGCCTATTCCACTCATCCACCACCCTGTTTGTAAACCAATTTTTGCCTATGTCCCTGTTGAATCTGAATTTATCCAGTTTAAACCCATTACTTCGTGTCCTACCCAATTTTCTTACCTACAAAACCTTATGAATGTCTCCCTTATTAAAGCCCTTCATCCATTTATAAACCTCGATCATGTCTCCACGCACCCTTCGCCTTTCTAGAGAATGCAAGTTTAACTGTTTGAGTCTTTCCTCGTATGGCAAGTTTCTCAACCCCTGAATCATCTTAGTCATCCTCCTCTGCACCGATTCTAATATTTTGATATCCATTCTATAGTAAGGTGACCAGAACTGAACCACATAGTCAAGATGAGGTCTAACTAATGCTAAATATAGTTTGAGGAAGACTTCGGGGCTTCTGTTGCTTACGCTCCTTGAAATTAATCCCAGCACCCAATTTGCTCGATTTATAGTTTGAATGCATTGTGCCCTTGGATGGAGATCAGAGATAGTACCGGAACTTAAGGATCGGACTTACGAGGAGAGACTCAATAGCATGGGGCTCACAACCCTGGAGAGAAGAAGAGAAAGAGGAGACCTGATAGTGGTGTACAGGGTGGCGAGCTGGGTGGAGAATCTGGACAGAGAGGACCTGTGTGTGTGTGTGTGTGTGTGTGTGTGTGTGTGTGTGTGTGTGTGTGTGTGGAGCGAGAGAGAAACGAGAGGACATGGAAAGGAGTTGAGGGCGACCACGTGTAGGCGAGATGTGAAAAAGTTTAGCTTCCTAAACAGAAGCATTGAGGTGTGGAATGGACTGGAGGAGGAGGGGGTTTGTGCAAGAAACATTCATGATTTTAGGAAAAGTTGGATAGGAGCGGATATGGAGACGGGACAGCGCGAGCTCCTTTCCCGTATGTCACAACTAGGTAAATACAACTAGGTGGACACACACACACACACACACACACACACACACACACACACACACCGCTCCGGTAGCTCAATCGGTAGAGCGCTGCACTGCAAGTCTTCACGGCCAAACAGGCGGCGGTTCGAGCCCCGCTCAGGCCAGATTCTTTCCGTTGACTAGGAGTGGTTACTGTCCCCCCTTGAGCAAGGGGGATGGGTTGTGTGGTGTGTGAGGTCTTGGCAGTACCCAGAGATCGACAATAATGAGCACTTACTCACGTCGGGAGGGTACCTGCTGGCGAAAGCCAGTCCAACTCATGATCAGGCCGTGGTGAATTACACACACACACACACACACACACACACACACACACACACACACACACACACACTTTAAGGCACTCTGAATAGGGGCCCCAAAACCCCCTCCAGGCTGCCGGCACTTCCCTTGAGGCTCTGGAACAAGCACTGCAGACAGACAGACACACACCTCACCCTTGGGACCTAAGATGACCTCCACAAACACGTGACATGACCCTCACAAACCTAACAGGACTAGTTTTTTTTATATACTTGATACTTATATTTTACCTGAAATGACACACAAACACCAATAATGTTCATAATATATATAAATGATATGCCAAAGGGTATAAAAAGTTATATGAGCCTTTTTGCAGACGATGCAAAATTAATAAGGAAAGTGTAGATGGAGGAAGACTGTGAAGAACTGCAAAAAGACCTGTACAGAGTGTATAGATGGAGCCAGTTATGGGAGATGGAATTTAATGCAAACAAATGCCATGTTATGGAAATGGGGAAAAGTATAAAAAGACCAAGGAAGACATACAGGATGGGAGAAGAAAACTTAAAGTTAGCACATGAAGAAAAAAGATTTGGGAGTAACGATGCAAGACACACCATCCCCAGAAAAGCACATAAACAAGTTATTTGGAGAAACCTACAGGATGATGCAAAATATAAGGGTTGGATTATAGACTTTTTAACGAAGAGAGAAATGAGAACAGTAATCAGGAACAATAAATCAAGCTGGGCGGAAGTGACCAGTGGAGTCCCCCAAGGATCGGTGCTGGCTCCGATTATGTTTGCAATATATATAATTGACATGACAGAAGGGGTGACAAGCTATATGAATATGTTTGCTGATGATGCTAAACTAATGAGGAGGGTGGCTAATGAAGAAGACTGTGTAGCCTTGAGTCAGGATTTCGATAGAATAAGCGAATGGTCACGCAAATGGGAAATGACATTCAGTACAGAGAAGTGTAGTGTGATGGAGTTTGGTAAGAGCAGTAGACGGATATTAGGGAACTACTCTCTGAGTAATGAAAGAATCATGAAAAAAACAGAAGAATAAGGATCTGGGAGTGACAATAACAGACAAGTTATCCTTTGGGAAGCATATAAATCGGATAACTGGGGAAACATACAATCTTCTTAGAAACATAAAAGCAGTATTTACATATCTAGACGAAGAGACGGTGAAGAAACTAATAACATCGGTGATACGTCCAAGACTGGAATATGCAGCGTTAGTGTGGTCACCTACATTGAAGAAAGAAATTAGAAAGTTGGAAAGAATACAGAGAGCAGCGACCAAACTACCGGAAACTTTGAGAGAACACACTTACCCCCCGGTCTCACAGACGCCGAATCACAAAAAAATCGTAGTACCTCGGGAGACAGCGTTTTCCCCGAATCACTACGAAAATTTGTTTATCTTTTCATCTCGAGGCGTTCGGTCGACCTCGAGGGCATATTCCCCGAAGTACACCGAATTATTTCCCGAAGTGCTATGACGTACTACGATGTGCTACGATGTACTATGATTTCACCCTGATTTTCTCCGAAGTACGCCGAGTTTTGGAGCAGAAGTACTACGAAGTATCACGAACCACACCAACTGTCCCGATTTGTAAGTACGAAGTACTACAATGTACGACGAACTACACCGATAACTCCGGATCTACTACGAGTTTCAAATCTCCTCCAAGAATTTGCTCCTGATTTTGAGCAAAGACACACCCCAGCATCATCATGACCAGGTTGGGGCTCTGTGTCCAAGTGGATTGGTGACGCAAGAGGGCTGGAGGAGGGGTGTCTCCCGGTAGCAGACGATGACCTCTTCTTGGATCGTCCCTTCACTTTCTTGGCAGGTTGTTCTTGAGTGTCTTCTTGTTGCTCATCATCATCAGGAGAGGCACCAGCGGCAGCAGAAGACCTTTTCTTCTTGTCTTGTCCTTTCTCGTCCTTTTTTGGTCCCATTGTGATGTGACGCGACTCCTGCAAATTGGAAAAGACTGATTGATGTGCAAAATCGGCTTGCCTTTTAATACTCTTCCCAAATTCGTAATAGGGTAAGGTGGGGTAAGTTGCCCCCCTTAAGAGAGATTGCCTGTTGTAGCCACATTTTTTGCAATAGAATTAAAAAAAAACCTCTGTTGAAAGCTTAGGCTAAGGCCTATCTATGGTATATATCATATCCACTCATTATGATTTACACCTTTCTATAATGACAATTTAAAAAAAATAATAAGGGGGGTTCTTACCCCGCATGTGGGGTAAAACGCCCACTGGGTAGGCCTTCTACCCCACTCTGGCTTACAATAATAAAACTCACAGAAACATAAGGAAAATAGTTTTTTCACTTTATAAAAATATGATATGTATTCCCTTTTTGAAAACTATACCCTATAAATCTCTCTTGATGTGAAATATAGGAACACAGTCATATTTGTGTCTCCTAATGAACAGAATGTAAAACTAAACAATTAATTAATTTTCCAAAAGGTATCCCTTTCTTTTAGACTAGTAATATTAGACAGCTTCCTTTCTTCTGAATTTTGTAACAAAAGGAACATCTACTTTCATGAAAAATATATGGAACTAAATATTCAATTAATTTGATAAAATATGTCCTTTCTGTTGAATATTGATATCTGAAACAGTTAAAAACACCACCTTCCTTATAGTCTCATACTCAAAAGTGTTCACTTATGGATGCCTTTCAAAAACTTAAACAAATTATATTTAAAGCAATACTGTAATGCCTAATCAGACTTGCAGTTTTGACATACGTACAGACCTAGGCCTACTCCAATTGTACATTCCGCATGTACTCATACCTTTATACATGTCCCGAGGAGACAAGAAGGGTGGTGGTGTTGGGATCTTTCTTTCGAATTCTTTAAGAAGATTCGAGAAAAGCATCAGAAAGGTGGGATACCTTTGAATTAGTGCAAGTCATCTGTGAAATTGATAGAAGGAAATGCACCTTTATTGTGGTGTATCTAACTCCGGATACAAGAGCAGAGGTATGTATTGATGAATTTCTAACAATTTGGAGTATTTGGATATGGTGAGTGCAAATGTGTTCATCCGTGGTGACTTTAATCTATGGATTGATGATCCTGAAAATTCTTCTGCCATGGCCTTCATTGAGATGATGGACAGTTCCAACCTGATTAATAAAGTGAACGAGATGACTTCTTTAGGGGGTCATGTGCTAGACTTGGTTTTCAGCGATATAGACGGTGATCTAGTGCAAGGGGGGGGTGTTGATGAAATATGTTGTATGTCCCCGGTGCATAAATTGGTAACCTTTGAAATTTCATACGTGAGGGAAGCAGTGCAGAGAAAAAAGATTACGTTCAGATTGCGAAAGAATTTTCAACCAGAAATACTGATTAACTCTGTGATACAGGAAATTACTATTAATTGTCGTGAAATCTGTGAACATGGCTCGGTGTTACGTGGAAATTGTGCTACCTGCCTGGTTAAGCTATATAATGGTTTAGCTAAAGATGAGTATAACAGCCTCTGTCCTCTGAGTGAAAAGGAGATAGTGTTGAGAGATCATGCACCTTGGTTTCATGCGGAAATACTGTGGGCAAAAAGAGAGAAGAAAAAAGAAAGACTGTGGCTTATGCAAAAAACAGATGAGGCAAGAAGAGCATACCAGGAGGCGAGAAACAAAGAAAATCGGCTTGTGATAAAACGGAAAAAGAATACTATCGGAATAAGGTTGTGGAGGCAGGGCCGAACATCAATAAATTATATAAGGTGCTTGACAGTTTGAGTGGAAACAGAAAGGTTAACAAGCTTCCGGATGGTTTCTCGGATGAAGTGCTGGCAAATAAGTTTTTAGACTTTTTTGACAAGAAAATTGAGAAAGTTATCATGAACTTTAGAGGCGACCGCGGTTACCATGGATCCGCTGTGGAAACTCCAGTCCCTGAAATAAAGTTAACAGGCTTTCAACAAGTGGATGTGGCTGTGGTGAAAACTATCATACACAGGTGAACCTGACGTACTGTGATGGTGATTCCTTGCCGATAAGTGACATCATTAAGAGTGGAAACTTTAGTGATTTATTAAATATTATGACTGTGATGGTTAACACTAGTATCGAAAACAAGACTTTCCCTGAGAGTGAGAAAGCGGCGATCGTGCAACCTATCGTTAAAGGTAAACTGGACCCACAGTGTTTAGTTCCTCTAGACCAGTATCCAACTTGACGTTTCTATCCAAGATACTTGAAAATGTGATCTTAAATCAGCTAATGGAGCATTTGCTAGTGGTGCAGGCTTTACCGGATAATGAATCTGCCTACAAGAGGCTTTACTCAACTGAAACTACTCTGTTTGGTGGTAAACAACTTGCTTGTGCTTATGGATGAAGGGAAGTGTGGTGTTCTGATTTTGTTAGACTTGAGTGCTGCGTTTGACACGGTGGAGCACAGTCTATTGCTTCGGGATTGTAAGAATATTGGAATTGAGGGTGGCACGCTGGATTATCTGAGGAGTTACCTTGAGAACAGAACTTACTGTGTGCAAATAGGTAAATCGTTCTCCACTCATAAACTTTTGCAAAGAGGAGTCCCCCAGGGAAGTGTACTAGGTCCAATTTTATTCTGTGTTTATACTATTGGTCTTTCACATTTGCTAAGAAGGCATGAAGTTGACTTTAAACTGTATGCTGATGATACACAGTTCTATTTGTTGCTGAGTGACGTGGAAAACACTGAAGATAAGCTGAGCAGAATTATGGATGATGTCGGGAAATGGATGAATTCTAAGCAACTGAAGCTGAATGAGGATAAAACTGAATGTTTGATTGTGGGGAAGAACAAGGATGTCAGGAGGCTAGGTGTTTCCACTCTTCGGATAAAAGATGACACTAGGACTGTAAAAAAGGCAGTCAAAGATTTAGGTGTGATACTTGACTGCACTCCATCATTCAAAGAACAGATCAGTCATGTGGTGAGAACTGCACGCTACCATCTCAGAAATATTGCATTTGTCAAGAAATACCTGGATGATAAGACCATGAAGATGCTTATATATATATATATATATATATATATATATATATATATATATATATATATATATATATATATATATATATATATATATATATATATATATATATATATATATATATATATATATATATAATCATGTAAATAGAAAGCTGGATTATTGTAACTCACTTTATTATGGCCTTCCTAAATATCTGCTGAAGAAACTACAACTTGTTATGAACAGAGCTGCAAGGCTAACAAAGGGTCTGGTGAGAGAATAACACCTGCACTTATAGACTTGCATTGGCTGCCCATCAAGGCAAGGCTAACAAAGGGTCTGGTGAGAGAATAACACCTGCACTCACAGACTTGCATTGGCTGCCCATCAAGGCAAGGCTAACAAAGGGTCTGGTCAGGGCCGGATTTTGGGTTTAGGGGGCCCTGGGCACTAGAGCTTTGCGGGGCCCCCAGAGGAGGAGGGTGTGATTGAAGTGACAGCATGAAACATCTTATAAATATTAATAAAAGTAAATCACAAAAGTTAAAATCTTTGGGTTCTCTTACGTATTTTATTTATAAAATTAACCTGTAATTAGCTCCTTATGCAATACGTTTCAGTACCTTACTTTGTACTTAAATAAAAATAATCATTTAATTTCTCACTGCTTATATTTCTTCTAAAATAATACCATGTGTTACCGCAACTGCGGTGATTTCAATAATGTTGACCTGGAGAATGAGACACCCGCACGTCGACACGAACTTTTATTTTGATCCTGTTCGGTCAAAACCTGGAACACAATTTGTGGCTACTAGAACAAAGAACAAGTCAACTAATATGGCATTATGATGACATAACAGGGGCGACGTATATACATATACGACACGAGAGCGAGTTAACTTACGTGTTTCGGGCTCTCGGACTCGGACAAACTCGGACAGAAAGGATATGCGTGTGAATAGTACCAATTCTTGACACCGTCTGCTCCCTTTTCTCCCTTGTAGCTCACCCTCAGGGCCTCTGTCGCCCCTTACGTGAGTCACCCTCAGGACCTTGTGTAAGCATTCTCTACATTAACCCTGCATTAACCCTAAGCGATAAGACCGGCGAACGCGTAAACATCAACCAATGACCTCTGACCCGACACTCTCTCACACTTTGTCTCTCTCTCTCTGTCTCTCTCACTCTCTTTGTCTCTCTGATCGGCGGTAACACTCCCCCTGTCGGGCTTCGCACGAAACCCCAAAACACGGAGGGGGCCGGCAACAGATGCGGAAGCAGTCGGAAGGGACGACGAAGAAGCGAGACGTCACCCGGGTCCGGTCACCGGGGCCGCCGGCCGTGGAGAGGGACAGGGACTCCTTCGCGACGATGGGCCCCGCCCGCCAGGAAAGGGCACCCAGGATACGACGACGGCGGGGAGACAGGAAGGAAACCACGAGCCCCACCGAGGAAGGGGTACCACGGCAGCCGACGTGGTGGGAAGACGGGAGAAGACGAGGAGACCTACAGGCCCCGCCCCGGCAGGGACAGGGCCCGGAGACGAACCCGGGCACAGCACGCGGGACCGGTAGCGAGGTGGTGCGGCCCCAGCCCGGGAGGAGGCGGCGCGGAGGAAGGGGCGACGTGATGCACCACGGGACCGAACCCCCAACACCAGGGTCCGTGGGGGCAGGGACATGATGCTGAAGGCTGAAAGAAGAAATGAGACAAGAATGATTGCCACACAACGAGCCGCCGGACCAAGAGCCGGCGGCTCCCGAGCCACACGTCAACACCCATGCCACTGATGCCAAGCCGCAGCCCCACGGGTGGCGGTACAGCCAGTCCGTGTGCCCGGCGTGGCGCGGGCGGTCTTATGCCAAGCCGCAGCCCCACGAGTGGCATTACAGCCAACCCGTGGGCCCGGCGCGGAGCGGGCGGTCTTATGCCAAGCCGCAGCCCCACAGGTGGCGTTACAGCCAGCCCGTGGGCCCGGCGTGGAGCGGGCGGTCTTATGCCAAGCCGCAGCCCCACAGGTGGCGTTACAGCCAGCCCGTGGGCCCGGCGTGGAGCGGGCGGTCTTATGCCAAGCCGCAGCCCCACAAGTGGCGTTGCAGCCAGCCCGTGGGCCCGGCGCGGAGCGGGCGGTCTTATGCCAAGCCGCAGCCCCACAGGTGGCGTTACAGCCAGCCCGTGGGCCCGGCGCGGAGCGGGCGGTCTTTTGCTAAGCCGCAGCCCCACAGGTGGCGTTACAGCCAGCCCGTGGGCCCGACCACTGCCGCCA
Organism: Eriocheir sinensis; assembly: GCF_024679095.1. Lineage (NCBI taxonomy): Eukaryota > Metazoa > Arthropoda > Malacostraca > Decapoda > Varunidae > Eriocheir > Eriocheir sinensis. The sequence goes on along the minus strand of NW_026110358.1, from coordinate 21,827 downwards.
AGTCGCGGCGCCACGGGTGGCGTCCTGTAGCCAGCCCGTGGGCCCGACCACTGCCGCCAAGTCGCAGCCCCACGGGTGGCGTCCTTCAGCCAGCCCGTGGGCCCGACCACTGCCGCCAAGTCGCAGCCCCACGGGTGGCGTCCTTCAGCCAGCCCGTGGGCCCGACCATTGCCGCCTAGTCGCAGCCCCACGGGTGGCGTCCTTCAGCCAGCCCGTGGGCCCGACCACTGCCGCCAAGTCGCAGCCCAACGGGTGGCGTCCTTCAGCCAGCCCGTGGGCCCGACCATTGCCGCCTAGTCGCAGCCCCACGGGTGGCGTCCTTCAGCCAGCCCGTGGGCCCGACCACTGCCGCCAAGTCGCAGCCCCACGGGTGGCGTCCTTCAGCCAGCCCGTGGGCCCGACCATTGCCGCCAAGTCGCAGCCCCACAGGTGGTCTCCTTTTGTCAACACGTGGGGCCGACTGCAACCGCCAAGTCGACAGCTCTCTCATCAGTATCCCACACCAGTAGCCGGAGCCCGGTCGCTCGCGGTACACTCATTCTGGAAGACGATTTTAGCTGTCACAATGGTTGGGGCTTCTAGTTCCAATGGATCGGAAACGTTTTGCATCATCCCTAACCCCAGTTTTGGGAACATCCTCAGGTCGATTCCTCTTTGATCCCGCGGGATTCCAAGCAATGCCACGGGAGGTCCTTCCCTCGTGACCGCCATCGTGCCGAGTTCCAGAGGAGAGGTCTCGGGTGCCGGTTCTATGCAGAAGCCTCGAGTGAAACCAAGGACAGCCATTTATCCCGCAGCGTTCCTTCCTTGTACAAACAACCATTTGATGATCTCGTCCAAGGCAGCTAAAACAACGGCGTTGGGACTGGGCCACTGTTTCCTTGTTTTCCAGGGTCATATCCAAGAACTTCTCACAGTGTTGGAGAAGATGGTCTCGTTCGCACAACGGACAGCCATTTTCATCCTCCTGTGCGTCACTGATAGTCGCCAAGACTGCGTAGTCCTTCACCCCGCTCGACTTACTGGAAACACGTCCAGCATGTCTGTCTTCTGAAGTGGGGGCTCTCTGACCCTGTTCTGGGTCTTGCATTATGTCATCGGACATATCTACCATATCCTTCACGAAGGCTGCCAACCATTCGATGCCAGGGGCATCTCCGTGCTCCGGTATTCATGCCTCTTGGTGGTGTCATGCAGCAGTCTTCCTTTGAATCTCTTAGCCACGGCGAGCGTCGTCTGAAGGTTATCGATTTGGTGGAGTTGCCCCATTGCCTTCAAACCGTCAATGCAAATCAACATGTCATCTACCAGTCGTGTCATACCCTTCGGATCTTGGAGACTCACTGACGGCCCCACGAGGAGCCTCTCTGTCAGCTGCCGTATATAGGTGTTTTTATTGCCATGGCGTTTCTCGAGAAGGGCCCAGGCTCTTTCGTACCCTTCCTTCTGATTCTCCATCGCGAGACAACTCCTCAAGTTTTCCTTCATGGGTCCACTATATGCTTCAACCAATATTTCCAGCTGTCGGGCCTGAGACAGGTCCGTCTCCTGAAAAAGACGCCGCAGTGATCTTTTGAATTCCCAGTAGGCAGGGATTGACTCTCCGTTGAACTTAGGTATCGAGCTTTTAGCTAACGCCATAGTGCTGCAAAGTCGGGACGCCCATACTGCAGGTTCATCGGGCCCACGTAGCGGTCTCCGTGTGGGATTGGGGCCTTTCTGTTCCTTTAGTGACGGAAGCGTCTCGATCTCCTCATTCTGCATAGCAGTTTTGCTAGTCCCTACCTGTGAGGGTTCGGGGGAAAGGAGGAGATTATTTCCTCCCCTGGTTCGGAAGTTCCAACGCGAGGGGCAGGTTTGGTTTAGAAGGGCCGTTGACTGTCCAGTAGATGTCGAGGGTGCGGGGACGGAGTGAGTTTATTTCCTCCCCCTGGTTCGGAGATTCTAAAGCGAGGGGCAGATTCAGTTCAGAAGAGGCCGTTGCCTGTCCAGTAGATATGGATGAGTTCTCTCCATCCTGTAACAGTTTCACAGTTTCCGCCAGGGTGCACAACATCGTCGTCACAGTAGATAGTGTCTTCGCGATTTTGTCCATCTTGTTTTCCAACTGTCGTTGTGCCAGCACGATATTTGTATCCGTTAGTTCTGGAACCAAAGGAGGTTCCCTCTCCAACAGATCCACCTCCAGCTGTGCCTGAGTCAACACAGGGTCTGACTCCATAGCAGAGCCCCCAGTTTCCACGGTCTCGGCATCCATCTTCTAACGATCACCCCTGATGGCAGTACCAAGAAGCCTACTCACGGCCTGTGAAGGAGTCCGAACGCGGCAGGAATTTCTCACCGGCCAGGTGTAGGAGAGGTGGTGGGGTTCGGCTGACTCTCCGGGCGGCAGGGCGGCACACACAAGGCCGCCGGTGCACGGGAGACGGGCGGCACACACAAGGCCGCCGGTGGACGGGAGGCGGGCGGCACACACAAGGCCGCCGGTGCACGGGAGGCTGGCGGCACACACAAGGCCGCCGGTGCACGGGAGGCGGGGGGCACTCACGGGGCCGCCGGTGCGCGGGAGGCGGGCGGCACACACAATGCCGCCGGTGCACGAGAGGCGGGCGGCACACAAGGCCGCCGGTGCACGGGAGGCGGGGGCACACAAGGCCGCCGGTGCACGGGAGGCGGGCGGCACACAAGGCCGCCGGGGCACGGGAGGCGGGCGGCACACACAAGGCCGCCGGTGCACAGGGGCGGGCGGCACGCAAGGCCGCCGGTGCACTGGAGGCGGGCGGCACTCACAAGGCCGCCGGTGCACGGGAGGCGGGCGGCACACACAAGGCCGCCGGTGCACATGGGGCGGGCGGCACGCACAAGGCCGCCGGTGCACTGGAGGCGGGCGGCACACACAAGGCCGCCGGTGCACGGGAGGCGGGCGGCACACACAAGGCCGCCGGTGCACGGGAGGCGGGCGGCATACACAAGGCCCCCGGTGCACGGGAGGCGGGGGGCACACACGGGGCCGCCGGTGCACGGGAGGCGGGCGGCACACACAAGGCCGCCGGTGCACGGGGGGCGGGCGGCACGCACAAGGCCGCCGGTGCACGGGAGGCGGGCGGCACACACAAGGCCGCCGGTGCACGGGAGGCGGGCGGCACACACAAGGCCGCCGGTGCACGGGAGGCGGGGGGCACACACAAGGCCGCCGGTGCACGGGAGGCGGGGGGCACACACAAGGCCGCCGGTGCACGGGAGGCGGGGGGCACACACAAGGCCGCCGGTGCACGGGAGGCTGGCGGCACACACAAGGCCGCCGGTGCACGGGAGGCTGGCGGCACACACAAGGCCGCCGGTGCACGGGAGGCGGGCGGTACACACAAGGCCGCCGGTGCACGGGAGGCGGGGGGCACACACAAGGCCGCCGGTGCACGGGAGGCGGGGGGCACACACAAGGCCGCCGGTGCACGGGAGGCGGGGGGCACACACAAGGCCGCCGGTGCACGGGAGGCGGGCGGCACACACAAGACGGTGTCAAGATCACTTCCACTGTCTTCTTCGTTACCAAGACCACTATTGAATTCACGTTTTGACTGTTACCGCAACTGCGGTGATTTCAATAATGTTGACCTGGAGAATGAGACACCCGCACGTCGACACGAACTTTTATTTTGATCCTGTTCGGTCAAAACCTGGAACACAATTTGTGGCTACTAGAACAAAGAACAAGTCAACTAATATGGCATTGTGATGACATAACAGGGGCGACGTATATACATATACGACACGAGAGCGAGTTAACTTACGTGTTTCGGGCTCTCGGACTCGGACAAACTCGGACAGAAAGGATATGCGTGTGAATAGTACCAATTCTTGACACCGTCTGCTCCCTTTTCTCCCTTGTAGCTCACCCTCAGGGCCTCTGTCGCCCCTTACGTGAGTCACCCTCAGGACCTTGTGTAAGCATTCTCTACATTAACCCTGCATTAACCCTAAGCGATAAGACCGGCGAACGCGTAAACATCAACCAATGACCTCTGACCCGACACTCTCTCACACTTTGTCTCTCTCTCTCTGTCTCTCTCACTCTCTTTGTCTCTCTGATCGGCGGTAACACCATGATTGACTTGACTATTCCATGGAGCTACATACAATACATATAATAATACGTATTTCCATTCAGTGACTAATCCTTAATATAAATAAACATTTTAACATTTACTCTTTAAACTAGGAAAAAGTGTGTAATTATCACAAAAGGAAATTCATCTTAAAAGTAAATTCAATCATTGCACAGCAGCATAGCACTACATACGTAATTATAAGAACTAATGACTAAGTACAGCATGAAACATGTTACCTTATATCACAACTTCAAAAAATAAAGTAAATCACAGAAGTTAAAATCATGGATACATGAGACTCTCATGTATCCACGCTTCGCTAATACTAATACATATGCTTATTTTACTTGATTAACTTCACAGTTACGAATGACGGGTTTGACGGCACTTAATTAGATTCCTTAAGAATAAAAACCCTATACAACAACGAGATACACGTAACACAGGTATATTAATTTGCTGCGAAGTAGCGGCACCACTACGTATGTTTGGCGTGGAAATGTTGCCTGCTCCAAGGAGAATAGTTAGCGAGCAAACTACCTCGTCCATGACGGACGGCGAAACCACATATAGATTAAATCAATAGAAAATTAGAAAGGGGTACTTAAAGTACAGAAATATTGGGGGGATATCATGTTGTGGTAACAACCCCATCGATTGCGCCCCTCCTCGGTATAGAACCCAAAAAAAATCAAAAAAAACCGCTTCAGCGCGGGGCCCCTAAAAGCGCGGGGCCCTGGGCACTGGCCCCTTGTGCCCCCCCCTAAATCCGGGCCTGGGTCTGGTGAGAGAATAACACCTGCACTCACAGACTTGCATTGGCTGTCCATTAAGGCACGCATAGTCTACAAAATATTTGTCTTGACTTATCAAGCAATGCGACTTGGTAAACCTGGATATTTGAGAAATATTCTACAGGATTTTCATTTGGACACCACCATGTCACTGAGACACAGTGCAGAACAGTATAGACTCTATGAGCCCAGGGTCAACCTGGAACTGGGTTTCAGAGCATTTGAGAAGAGTGACCCGCGGCTCTTGGATCAGTTATGTGTAAGCATGGTGGTGCAGAGAGAGTGACAAGAGAAAGGGCATTGCAAGGAAGAAGGGTGGTAGGGTCTTTGAGACAAATCATGAATGGCAGAAGTGTGAGCATGGAGGTAAAGAGGGATTTGAGAAATACAATAATAGTACCAACCCTCACATATGCAAGAGAAACGAGGGCCTGGAATGAAAGTCAGAGGTCTAGAGTGCAGGCAGTGGAAATGAGTTATTTGAGAAGTGCTTGTGGTGTGAGTAGAATGGAAGGAATGAGTAATGAAAGTGTGTACGAGAGTTTTGGAATGTGTCACGGGGGTGAAGGGAAGAAGCGTGGAGTGGTGGAAGAAGTGAAGCGACAGACTTTAAAGTGGTTTGGCCACATGGAGCGAATGAAGGAGAGTAAGATGACCAGAAGGGTGTATGTGAGTGAGATAGAGGGAGGGAATGCTAGAGGACGACCTCCAGTGAAATGGAGGGATAGGGTGCAAGAGTACGTTAGGGAGAGGGGGGAAAGATCTTTGAGAAACTTTGAGCAGGCAAGGAGGGAGTGTCTGGATAGAGATAGATGGAAACTCTGTAATGTGTGATGACTCTCATACTGGAGTGTCCGGGGGTTGTGTAAGGTTGTGTGGCGTCACTGGCACACTACAACGCAGCAGTGACTGGCAACAAAACACCAGCAACCAAATATTACAAAAAATACCACACAAATGACAGGACTCCCATGAGCTGCACACTGTTCAGTGACTGACAAAGATACCCACCTGTGTGCTGGATGATGGAGGCGTGGTTGGGGGAGTTGCTGCGCTCACCCTTGTCAAAGTTCTTCAGCTCCAAGTGGCCGTGATGGATCCACAGGTCTGGAGGCTGGACGCCAGGCTTGTTGCTCTCACTGCAGCTGCCGCCAACACTGCAAGGAAGTGATGCATCTTACTAGCTGCTAAATACTACTGAGTGCTGCTGCTGTACCTCGCAGGGCTGTCCAGAGGGAGATGGAAGGGCACATGAAATCTTTAAAACAGGATGGATGTTAAAGGTATGAGGTTTGAGTTCAACAAAGCATATTTGAATTCATTTAAAGAAATAGCTCCCAGCCAGCACACTGCAAGCAATCACAAGTTAGAAACACGTGTTAGCTGCTCCACCAAGAGACACAGATATCACAAACAGAGGTCACTTGTTACCCTGCAACTATGTATAGCACAAAATGAAAGTCCATCTTGAACATTTCCTATGAACAAGTTTACCTTTTTTTTTTCTTTCTCTAATCTTGGCAAACTTAAGTCTTTGTGGACTATGCCCTGCAGCCTTGTTCTCCATATTACAAAGTGAATAAAAAGTTCCTGCAGTCAGTGTAAAGGATTGCTGAAATGAGTCATGGGATGAAACACACCAACAAGAAACTGTCCTGCCACCTTACACAATGCTTGGCCTGGGCTCCGCCTTGACCCGCGGCAGTACAGTGTGGTGGCCAAGAAGGCCCCCAGCTGGTCATGGCTCCTGCCACGCCAGCGATCACCAGCACAATCAGGCCTCTCGCTCCACACACCAGCCTGGGGGCTCACCGATGCTCTTGTCAACAGCTGGAACACAGGAGCAGATGTATAATATTTTTAACATTGGCTTAATCAATCAGTCAATCAATGGGGGCCTCTGCCAGCCTGCCTCACCCAAACTATGACACCATTCTTGGGGGTTCCTCTGTGCAGGTCCCCATGCAGGCACCTTCCCCATACCATGTACCTCCCAGCAGGATCCATCAACCTGCTCTAACCCAACTTTCTGGGCACACTCTTTACTAAGGATTGTGTCTTACATAAACAACCTGGTAAGCAGGGTTTACCCACATGCCCACAGAGCCAGAGGTGGCATTCACAGAGCATGCAGGTAATGGGCCTCAGGTCAGCCTCAGGGAGGGAGTGCTCCATGATGAGGGACAGTGTGGTGGGACACAACCGCATTAGTAAATTTGCAGACGACACAAAGATTGGTAACTCGGTTCTCACTGACGAAGACAGGCAAAGCCTCCAAGAGGATTTGCACAAAATTTCAGCTTGGTCGGATAGATGGGAGATGCCCTTTAACGTAGACAAGTGCCAGGTCCTTCAAGTTGGAACGAGGAATAAGAAGTTCGAATACGAAATGCGCGGCGTTAAACTCAAAAGCGTTCAATGCGTCAAAGACTTGGGGGTCAAAATCGCGTCAAACCTCAAATTCTCACAGCAATGCATCGATGCAGCAAATAAAGCGAACAGAATGTTGGGCTTCATTAAAAGAAACTTTGTATTCAAGAATAAAGATGTAATACTCCCGCTCTACAACAGTTTAGTCAGACCCCACTTGGAATATGCGGTACAGTTTTGGTCCCCCCACCATGCAAAGGATATTGCTAAATTAGAAGGTGTTCAGCGTCGGGCAACGAAAATGATCCCTTCCTTGCGCAACAAATCCTACGAAGAAAGGCTTTCTATCCTTAACATGTTCTCTCTTGAGAAACGTCGCCTCCGAGGAAAATTGATCGAATGTTTTAAAATACTTAATGGTTTCACGAATGTAGACAGATCAACATTGTTTATGATCGATGACAGTCTGCGCACGAGGAACAATGGCGTAAAACTCAGATGTAGACAAGTAAATTCTGATTGCACCAAATTTTTCTTCACCAACGTTGTAGTGCGAGAATGGAATAAGCTTCCACCATCAGTGGTCCAGTGTAACACGATTGACTCCTTCAAAAATAAGCTCGACCGTCACTTCCTTCAACTTAATATCAACTAGAGTAGAAATGCAACGTTTTGGAGTCTTCGGATTAATGTAAAATCACTTAGGTTTAAGGACAGACCACCAAGTCTGGACCATGGGGTCTGTGTGGTCTGATTTTCTATGTAAATCTATCTATATAACTGGGAGGACAGTGACTGATGCACCACAACACACAGCATGCAGGTAATGGGCCTCAAGTCAGCCTCAGGGAGGAAGTGCTCCATGATGAGGGACAGTGTGGTGGGACACAACATGTGCATAACTGGGAGAACAGTGACTGATGCACCACAGCACACAGCATGCAGGTAATGGATCCTCAGGTCAGCCTCAGGGAGGGAGTGCTCCATGATGAGGGACAGTATGGTGGGACACAACATGTGCATAACTGGGAGAACAGTGACTGATGCACCACAGCAATGACGGCTCCCTAAGACTAACACTTCCTTACCTGGAAGAGTCGTGAAGCTTTCCACGGAGGAGAATGGACCAAAACCTTTGACATTGTGAGAGTGCATCTTGTGCAAATACTTCCTTGAAGGCGTCAGTCCATGGACGGTAAGGGTGAGCCAGTCCCCCGCCACTTCCCCCATCACCCAGTCACCGACAGTTTGGTCCGTGGTGAGGAATATCACGTAGCCTGGAACAAACAAAATTACTCTCTCAATAATCTTTTTTTAACCGTGTACCAGTGACAGGCAAAATTTGTGGCTTTACCGTGTAGCAGCGACGGGCCTAGTTTTTGCTATGATATAAGCCCCCAAAATAGATGATGCATAAACTGATCACAAATGCGTTGATATATATTATAAAATGGTTTGCCTGAGTGATGATTTTCTCTCTCTCTGCAGCTACTGGGTTAAGTGCTGCCCATAGCTCCAGTAGGCTCTTTGGAGGGGCCTCTTGGATGACCCCAGCCCAGTAGTGGCTCAGGCAAATTGTATTTATAGTGGCTGACAGGATGTATGGTTCTTGCTTCCTGCCTGGCCCACGCTGCCCACCACCATGGCCTGAGTCACTGTTTATTTACTATATATCCAGGTCTTTTCTATGTCAGTGAAGGTGTGTTCCCTTAACTATGTAGTCTAGTACATCACTGTGGTTTGGCACACTGACTCTTTTTTATTTTTATAATTTGAAGATGCCATCCTGGTAACCCATCAGCTCACCTGTGATCCTCCCATTGTTCCGCTGCAGCGGCTGCCGGGTGAAGGTGGTGGTGGACGGCTGGCCAGGGAGGGCCAGGACGGCCAGGCCACCAGCAGGGTGTTGGAGGCTACCAGGCTATAGGGGGACTCACGCCAAACCTGATGGGGACAAGTGTGTGAGAAAGAGTGTGATTTTTGCACAACAAAAATTCAAAGTTCCCCATCATGCATTTTATATATATATATATATATATATATATATATATATATATATATATATATATATATATATATATATATATATATATATATATATATATATATATATATATATATATCCTGGTGAGTGATTCATAAGTTTCCATAGGTTACTTTAAGTTTAAGTTTAGGCCTGTAAGTCTGAGCACAGTCAAGGATCCAGATACATACTTGTTCAGTACTTGTTTGTAGTTGGTACAGGAGCAGGTTTAGGACAGATAGAGTTGCCTGAAGTTGTCATTTTCATGACAGAATATTATATTATTACCATACAGAAGAATATCTACTTCTATTCTGTTACGGTTTGGTTGCAAACCTTGGTTGCTATTATGATACATTGCCGGCCAAGTTAGTAAAGACTAGAGGAGGCTGATTTTTTACCTAGTAAAAAACATGTCAAGTTGGCAACATTAGCGCAGGATATAATAACGTAGGAATCTTTTTTTTTATACTTTGAAGAGAATAAATGAATCATTGCACATGAATAGGTTGTTTTACTTTATCATCTTTGGAGCACATCATTTAATCCATGGAATACTTTTACTCAGAAAAAATACAAATAAAATCAATGATTTAATCATTTGATTAAATCAATTTGATTAAATCATTGCCAACCCTGCTGTGCTGTTTCTAATACCATTATGTAAGGTTCATTTTTAAGTATTTGCAAAAGGTCAATGAAAAAATCAATATCTCAAACACTAATAATAGCTCACCCTATGAGTCATAATTTCTCTGTGCCTCATCACAGCAAGGATTCAGCTGTGCAGGATTTCCTTGAGAAGTGTTGCAGGACTGAGTGAATATTTACTGAAAGAAGAACGAAGGCTTCCAGCACTGTGGTCTCACCCTGATGGTCTTCACAGCAAACTCACACACTGTTGATGGCTTGAGGCTGTCAATGAGGCAGGTCACATCCGTGGCGTTGACGTAGCGGCTGGAGGATGAGGACGAGAAGGTGGTGCAGCTGTTGTAATGCAGGAGTCAAAGGTCAGTATTAACAGGGAGTCAGGTACAAGGACGGAGGGAAAACATGAGAAAGGTCACTGGATGAAGGACTGGCTTGTGAAATGAGACATGAATGACAGGAGGATAGGAAGGGTGTGAGGGAGTGCTTGCAGGAAAAAGAGGATGTGTAAGTGAAGGATAAGGATGTATGAGGGAGGATATGAGGTGTATAAGGGACTGTTTGCAGGAAAAAGAGGATGCATGAGTTATGGATAAGGATGTGTGAGGTGGACGTGAGGTGAATAAAGGAGTTTGCTGGGACGAGAGTATGAGTAAGTAATGGATAAGGATATAGAGAGGAAGATATGAGGTGAATGAGGGGCTGTTTGTAGGAGGGAGAAGGATGCAAGTTACGAATAAGGATCTGGAGAGGTGGATATGAGGTGAATAAGGGAGTGTGTGCAGGGAAACAAGAATGTGTAAGTGGTGAATAAGTTCCTTGACAAATGACTAACTTTTCCACTGCTGTGTTGATGCAAGTGGCAAGTCTGTGACACAGTTCACAAAGAACATGAGATAAAACATATATTTTCCAGCTGATGACTGCCCTCCCTGAAGCAGCCCAGCAACACTACCCAAAACTGACCTCTTTTGACCTCCCATTCTTCATGCTTGTGTTTGGAACGGCATCTAGTGGCCTTTTAATTGTTGTTTAATTTGTTTACCTTGAGTTGCCTCCCTTGAAAAAAAAATAATAATAATAATAATAAAAAATAAATAAATAAATAAATCACCTGGCTCTGGCTCAGCATGGTGTCCGCCCACTGCAGCACCACGGTGAAGGGCGTCAGCACCACGGCCTTCACCCACACCGCCGGGTCCAGCGTGGGTGCCACCACCTCCTCCTCCTCTGGCTGGGTGTGGACTTGCTGGTACACTGGTTGCCCGTCACCCACGTTGTTGAAGGCTCGCAGGCTTATCACAAACTCCATGTTGGGTTCTGAGGAGACGGAGAACTTGTTATGGACCTAATCGTAACAATACAACAATTTTTTCATGACCCTTAACCCGTCCGCTGCGATTGGCACAGATTTTGCCTTCGCTGGTAGCCTGGTAACATAGTCCCAGGTCTTTCTCTCGCTGTCTGTGGTGGATAGTGGAGTGTTTCCCATGTGGTATTGGTGTGCTGGATATCCCCTCCCAAGGTGCAGGACTACACTTTTCTTCACTGAATTGTAGCCACGGACACTTTTTGTTCCATTCCTGTAGCTTGGCGAGGTCTGCTGCTAGGAAATCCGCAGTCAAGGGGTTAAACTGGGCAGAACAGATAACAAATGAGATAGACTAACAGACAACAGGTAGAATAACAGGTAGAAAGACAGATAACAGGCCACGGATAACCAATGAATAACCTGACTAACATTATGACCACCCAGGAAATATCTGAGAGTTCAGGGCAGACAGAGGAATGAGCCTGAACGATGATGAGTCTGAAAATGGCAACTCAGAATACCACCTCCTTTCCCTCAATAATTGCTCTCATGGTCCAGGGTCTTCACAATATGGAGAGCTAACTTTATGATGGTGTGTAAATACTTTTCTGTGTGTGTTTGTGTGTGTGTGTGTGTGTGTGTGTGTGTGTGTGTGTGTGTGTGTGAAATGTTAACAGACTCAATAAATGTTTAACTATGATCTACTTAGCAAGATCTCTACCTTCACTTTACTTTGCTTAAATGAAAACTTGTTATGGACCCATCATCATTTTTTTTTGGGGGGGTGAATGTAATGTTAACTCCAGACTCAATAAATGGTTAACTATGATATCATTTAACCCATTGACTGTGGATTTCCTACCAGAAGACCTCACCAAGCTATAGAAATGGATCAAAATGTTTCTACTAAAATTCAGTGAAGAAAAATGTAAAGTCCTGCACCTTGGGAGGGGATATCCAGCACACCAATACCACATGGGAAACACTCCACTGTCCACCAGAGAGGCAGAGAAAGGTTACCAGACTAACAGTGAGGGCAAATCCGTGCCAATCGCATTTGACAGGCTAACAAAATCTTTACCTTCTCTTGGCTCAACACAAATGTAGAAGTGGCTAGTTCAAAATCCCTGTCTTGTGGAGAATCACACTGCAGGTCTGCATACTGCTTGGCCAGAAAATGGAGAATTAGTCACAAATGATCATCTTACACACCCAGCTTATCAATGATGTAACCGTGCTGCTTGCTGTCCACGATCTTGGAGTAGATGTCCGCCACGCCTTGGTCCCAGGCAATGGTGTAGCCACACAGCATCACATTGTGCTGTGCGGGGGGCTGCCAGCACACCCTGATGTGGTCATTCAGTGCCATGGCTGTAATGGACCACAAGACACTACAGATAACACAGTGACTCCACCATCATGATCACTATGTAGGTTTTATCATGGCTTCCAAACATGAATATTTTGTACCATGAAAACAAAATTATACAAATGTATTGTACCTGTAAGTTATCCTAAATTCTATGCACAACACATATATTAGGTTTATACTGTTTGTTGGGAATTAAGAATGTAAGTGATGGATAAGGAGGTAGGAGGTAGGAGGGACAATTTGAAGGGGACAGAGGATGTAAATCACAACACTGAGGGAAACACTCACCCTTCAGACCAACTGGCTTGTCTGGGACCCTGTTTTCATGGAGGTCATTGGTGAGGTCCCCGCCAGGGTGGACTGAGTGTATGGGCAGTGCCGTTGACCGTGAGTGCTGCAAGATGGAAATGGAAAATGAAAATGAGGAGCTGTTAGCATATTCTCAACATGGAAAAATTCCACTTGCATTAAAATTTACTCTGTTGAAATGAAATGGGAAAAGTATATTTGTCCCCTTGAATGTGCATTTCCTAGCAGAAGACCTCATCAAGCTACAGGAGTGGAACAAAAAGTGGCTGCTACAATTCAATGAAGAAAATGTAGTCCTGCACCTTGGGAGAGGATATCCAGCACACCAATACCACATGGGAAACACTCCACTATCCACCACAGAGACAGAGAAAGACATGAAACTATATATATGATACTAGGCTAACAGTGAAATCCAAACCCGTGCCAACCGCAGCGGACGGGTTAACCCAAACTACCTGCCCCGTCCACGGACCCCCATAGGGCACGGAGGGTAGACGACCGGGGCTTACATGTCAACGCCTACACGCCCCGCCACGGCACCGCTACAAGGCCGGGAGCACGAGGATCTCTCTCCCCGCGCGAGGTAAACAAACACTGAACAGCTGATGGCTGGGATTATTGTACAACGTTGCCAGATTGTCGTACTCAGTTTCTCATGTTTCCCAATTTCCATCCCCAAAACTGTTTCCTGGGTCACAATAACGATATTTATTTGTAGTTATTGTTGAAATGGTTTATTATTCATGTTTCCTGGTGATATTTATGCGGGAGAAGCTGGTAAATGTAATGCTCCGAGTACGACAATCTGGAAGCGATGCTGGGATAGCTTGCCTTCATCATCTCGCCCTCGTGCATGTACCGGTTTTCGACGCTTAACCATTGCCAAAACACATCAGGAATCAACGGTTTTAGTGATAACTATATCTGAGTCTCGTTATTGGGGGCCAGAGACAGGTTTTGGGTGGGAGATCGGCAAATATAACAGGCTGACTGTACCGAGCTGGCAACTTCACGCCCGTGTGACTCGCCAGCGATACGAAATTGTCGTACTTGGAACATTGTACTTCCCTTATATTATAGTTGTCTATCTATGATGTGTAAATTTATCTATTTTTCATTTGTATTCGTCTAGTTGCTAAACTCGTGTGCTCCAGTTAAACTGTTAATTGACTCTCCTTGCTGACATCATCCCGGTAAATATAAGTGCTGCATTCAACAGACACTATTTTTCAAGCACCTTCCTCACCACAAAACTGTTCTTGTTTCCTCTAATGACTGACTCACTGACTGCTTGATTAACTGACTGACTGACTGGTTGACTAATTGACTGACTGACTAACTGACTGACTGCCTGACCGCATGATATACTGACTGACTATATAGCTGG
>NW_026110357.1:0-130106 GCF_024679095.1 Eriocheir sinensis | reverse complement strand
GCATAGCTGTCAAAGTCATCCACTTGATCTTAAGCTTGCCGTTCTCTAATAGCCAGCCATGATGTTCAGGTGTTGGAGCATTTATGCATTTCTGAAGACAACGTCGATATATTGCTGCTTGATAACATGCTCGCAAACAGTGACAATGAAGACTGTCTTGAGTAGGAGGGAGAGAAACTGTACCACATATTTTCTTCTGATAGACTTGTAGCCTGACCTTATCAATGTTTTTTTCTGAGTGAAATCCATATAGATGGCATGTGAAGTGTTCAAAGTCATTTTGTAGCTCTTCCGATGGTAACCAATCCAAACCAAGTTTTGAGAAGGATGACCTGAATGCTGGATTTTTTCTGAACACAGTCAAGGCTGATGCTTTTCCCTTTCCTTTAAAAGAGCTGACACTATCACACCCAGTGAAGCAGTGGAATCCAAGAAGGGCATCACATATATCTCTACTGTAAACTGCTTTTACTTTATCAATATTGTACATAAAACCACTTTGACTGGAAGTTTGAATAAAAACACTGGCAGCAATGTTATAAGCACAGGCAATGGCAAGCACAAAACATCTGTATCTGGGCTAAGGATAACTACTGGTGTGTTATGACAGGACTCAGTGGCATGTTTTGCATGTAGCAGCAGTCTGGTATCTGCCTCCTGGTGGTCACACTGAAGATCTGTTAGTGGATGTGTACTAAGTTTTCCACTGTCTTCCTTGATTATATGACAATCAGTACCATGTGCAAAAATAAGTGTTAAATTTCCTAACTGAAATTCCATGTCTTGCCACTGCTGAAGCAGATATTTAATGAATGCCTCTTTGTTCTTTCCTGAGGCTAGATACTGATTCCAGTTCTTGGGGACTTTCTGCTTGGCGCTTCTAAGATGGAATGTCTGCACTCCAACACTCTTCATACGGCGGACCTGTTCAAGACTTTTTATTGAGATCTCTGGATATGAATCCCAAACAACATCTACTCTGTTGGCATTTACATGCTTAGCTTTATTTATAATGACTTTAAGGACATATGTGGCCAACTCTCCAAAGGTTTGCGGGATATTCTGTGGTTTTAGCTGCCTTAACACCACCATTCCATCCACTACGAAAGTACAAGAAGTGGGTATATCGCTAGTCATGATATCAGGTATATCCTTGGCAATGAGATGTACTAGATCAGATTTGCAGGTTTTTACCAACTGGCCATCTGGTTTTCCGAGAGCTTCAGGTATATTTGTGAGTGTGTGTTTCATTACACTTTCCAGATTCAGTGTTTTTACCTGAGATATTAGCAAGAGTCTCCTTAATACCATATTTTCATTTTCCACAGTTACCTTCTTATCATTGCTGGAATCATTCATCTTCCCTATACAAGTGCTAAAGGTTTTCAACTTTGCTTGCGTGATTGGTTCAAAAACAGATTTCTTCTTTTCTTCCAGTCTTTCCTCAACAAACTGCAGACATCTTTCTTTTCCAATCTGTAGGGCTCTCATCTGATCGTTTTTCATTTCTTCTGAGGCATGGAACCCTGAAGACACATTCACTAAATGTTGTACTCTTTCCCTGAATGGATTTATATGATCTGATATATACTCCTTCATGTTTTGCACAATTTCCTCATTCTTAATAGTTGTACCTGGTTCCAGTTCTCTCCTTACATTTTCTTCATGCATAGAATGGCCTGCCATGGTTTCACAGTGACGAGTGAGAGCACCTCGGGCATGGCTTCCCATTATCCACCTCTTCACTGCATTTCTCTTCAGGGAAAAGCCAGTCCATCCAGATTTTGACTTAGAATCTTTGTTTATAGTTTGTTCTATGGCCTGATCACATGCCACTTTGGAAAAGCCATATGAGGATTGCCGCTGAACACTGAACTCTCCAGACTGTAGGTGATCATTAGAATATGGATGCGTTGTAGGGAGGTTAAGCATCTCTTGATGGTACACAGTTAAGTATCTGGCATAATTTAACCGGTCAAATGCAAAAAACCATGGAATCATCTCCCGAACAGATGCGATGTGCAGTGTCCAGTTTCCCTCTCTGGTTGCCCGTATGAAGTTCAACATAACTTGCACCATTTCAAGATAAGATGACCAAAAGTTGCATGTTGGGTACAGTTCATTGAGTTTCAGGTTAAAATGGTTGTATTTTGAGAGGATCTTCTTCAGGGCATAGCCCTGCATTGCCTCGTCAAGTGCCTCTGGCCATCTGTTAATCCAATCCTCTCCCACTTTCCTGTGAATATAAGTACACCAATTACAAGTAAGCCTACTATAATTGGTCTAAATAAGGGTGTCTCACAAATCTGTGAAAGTAACTATACTTGTTGTACAATCCTCTTTGTGTTATTGTATTTGGAGACTGTCCTTAACGAGAAGTGTCTTAACATCTGTCATCTTTCAATCTTCTTTCTGATCACCAGTATAGGTTCCGCAAGGGACGCTGCACTGGTAATCAACTTGTTTTCCTAACTGACTCTCGGTCATCCTCTCTTGGCCATTTCGGTGAAACTTTCGCTGCTGTCTTAGACCAGTGTTTCTTAAACTGGGGTACTGAAAGCAATTTTTGGGGTGCTGGGAAATACTGCATGCGTGACGGTAAAATATCGTTTCTAGCATGGGGTGATCAGTATTGAAGGGATATATATATATAAATATATATATATATATATATATATATATATATATATATATATATATATATATATATATATATATATATATATATATATATATATATATATATATACAGTAGCAGCTCTATATAACAAACTAATTCAGCCCAGGAGCATTCTGGGAAATAGAAATTTCTGCTAAATTGTGAATCCGTTATGGAACCTTAGATTTTGCTCTCTTTAGTTACCCTTCCGTTATATAGAGGATTTCTCTGCTAAATGCGAATGGAGTTTATTTGACTCAATTTAGCAATTTTTCTTGTAAGTTAGTTGAAAACATTCCATTTAACAGAAAATTCCAATAAATAGCTAGAGGTTTTCCGTTATTAACATTTTAGGTTTCTTAAATAGAGCTTCTGCTAAACAGAGATACATTTTATAAAGCTTGATATATATATATATATATATATTTATATATATATATATTTATATATATTTATATTTATATTTATATATATATATATATATATATATAGATATATATATATAGAGAGAGAGAGAGAGAGAGAGAGAGAGAGAGAGAGAGAGAGAGAGAGAGAGAGAGAGAGAGAGAGAGAGAGAGAGATTGAGATTACTAAAATGTAAAGTGGGGTGCATACGCAGTGGCTGCGGTACTCATCTCCGTTCCATTAGCCCTTTGAGCCTGTGGTGGGTAAGAACCCACAGGGTTGGAATGACATCCAGGATTTCCACAGTTTACCTTCCATTTATCAACCAACCCGAAAGGCAGGGATGAACAGCTGGCTGGGCTGTGTGCCGACTGCCCAGGCCGTGATCAAACCTGGGCCTGCAGATTCATAGGCAGGCATGCTGACCACTGCACCACTGAGGCACATCACTTTACTTTATCCTTGTGGTCACAAGATGTTAGCCAAAGTTAGGGGATGCTGGACTGCCCAGACCTCACTACAGGGGGAATTGAGGTTGGAAAAGGTTAAGAAACACTGCCTTAGACATATCGAAAGCTTTCAATGGAGTCTGGCACAAGACTTTGCTCTCTAAGCTACCCTCTTACACTTTCTATCCTGCTCTCTGTTCTTTCCTTTCTAGTTTCCTCTCAGGCCATTCTATTGCTGCTGTAGTAGACGGTCTTTGTTCTACTCCTAAACCTATTAACAGTGGTGTTCCTCAGGGCTCTGTCCTATCACCCACTCTCTTCCTATTATTCATCAATGATCTTCTTTCCTAAAAAAACTGTCCTATCCACTCCTATGCTGATGACACCACTCTGTACTATTCCACATCCTCTAACAGACACCCAAATCTACAGAAACTGCAGATATCAAGGAACGAAGCTACAGAACACTTAATCTCAGACCTTCCTATTATTTCTGATTTGAGCAGAAGAAACTTTAGCTTCCTCAAATGCCTTAAAAAAATCAACTTCTTCATCTATCAACTTGACAAAATCTTCCATGCAACTATCCCCTATTCTTCAACAACACACAGCTGTCTCTCTCATCCATACTAAACAGCCTTGGTCTATCCTTGCTTCCTCTAGGTTAGGCGTAATGTACCGTCTCCAGTAATTTTTCTCCTACCATCAATTGCTTACAATATAAAGGTGCCTTGTCTTCCCTTGTATGGAGTATGCATGCCATGTGTGGGGAGGTTCAACCACACAGCTCTTTTGGACAGAGTGGAGTCAAAGGCTTTTCATCTCATCAGATCCCATCCTCGTACTAGCGGTTTTTTACCTTTCATATCTAACCAATGTTGCTTCTCTCTCAATCTTCTATCGCTATTTTTACGCTAACTGCTCTTCTGAACGTGCTAACTGCATGTCTACCCTCCTCCCACGGCCTCGCTGTACACATCTTTCTTCACAAGCTCATTCCTATACTGTCCAAACCCCTTAAGCAAAAGTGAACCAGTACCGTCACTCTTTGTTCCCTCTCACTGGTATACTTTGGGAAAGCATTCATGTCCCTGTATTTCTTCCTGTCTATGACTTGAATGACTTCAAGAAGGGAGTAGCTAGCCAGACACCTCTACAACATACATTGATCTTCCTTTTTTACTTTGACTTTGAGGAACAGCGAGTACTGGGCTTTTTTTCTCTACCTTTTGTTTTTACCCCTTAGCTGCCTCCTTAGATATAAATAATGTGTAGATTATTTTCTTAGGTAGTTTATGGGGGATAGTAGCAAACGCTTCGCTAATGTTTATATTAATGTTACTAGGATTTAAAAGGATTAAATCATCCCCAAAATCAAATCACTTTAAGGGAAATCCTTTCCAGTGAAGTGGTTTGCCCTGTTTCTACGTAACAAAGACCATATGGAAACTAGATGTCTGTGGTGGAGACTCGAATATCTGCCACTTGCACTCCACCATCAGGCGATGTACACACACCTTAGCCAAAAGAGCCACCATGGGCATAATGTTTCAAGCAGTGTTACTGAGACACGAACCTGATTTCATCTTGTTCTTCTGGAGGTAGTTCTTCTAGAAATGCTTCCCAACGTAGTCGCTCGAGAGCTTCAGCGAGAATCTTATGGGCCCTGACAGCACGGTTGTATTGATGGCCATTCATGACGCCACTCAATGAACCCCCAGCCACTGCCCCAGATTCCACCAAGATATCCTCCAAACCGGACTGTGCAAACCGCTTACCTGAAGAAATTTAATTCCAATGTAAATATCGGTACCAATAGTGTGTCAATGTTAATGAATGAGTGAATATACTTAAGTTATGTGTGTAGAATAGAGGATAAGCATGGGCTGTAAAGTTTACATGAAACTGATTAAAGTAGCTACATTAATATTATCCCATATTATATAATAGATCCCATATCCACATAAACTAAAACAGTATACATATAAGGTTTTGCATACCTAATGTAGACAGAAAAGCCATAACAGTGTGGAACTCTCCTAGACGAACCACTATTCTCTCTTGAAATTCTACATCAGCCCACAGTATTTGCTGCACCTTAGCATAGATTGCCTGATCCGCAACAATAACAACTTGTGGGATTTCAAGTTCATTTGCCAATTCCAAGCTTCTATGAAGAATAGTATTTATTGTGGCCATATCTGTTGCATTGCCATCTATTAATGGAAGGTATGTTATCTTACTAACTTGGGGTATGAAGTTTTGAAGTTCAGTATTAAACCCAGTCCAGTTTGGTAAGGGAAGGCTTTCTCTTGTGTCAAGTGTTTTCATTATGTAATAAATGTTATCTTTTAACTGACCTGCTTGCCATTGCAACCTTTCATCAGGAGATTCAATTTTAGTATCAATAATTTCAGGATCCACTTTTCTACGCTTTTGATATGGTAATAAGTGACTGTCCTGTGACTCAAGAGCTCTTTTTCTACTTCTCCTACAATTTAGCTTTATGTTTGGTTGCATGTCTGAATTCTGGATTGCTATTACATTAACAAAATGAGTAGTGTTATGGCCTGAGAAAGTTTCCTCTTGAAAGTCAATGTTGTCCCACACCAATGTTGTGAATTTTTTGGTAATTAATGTGGTAGGAATGGAGCACTGAATTTCAGCAGATGCAATATCTGTGTCAATTCGTTGAACTGTAGTGTGGGACACACTGTGGCCAAGCCCATTCAAAATGTCGGTAATTCTTTTCGAACCTGTGATATGTCTGACCGACATGCCAAGCATAATGTGTTTTGGTGGAGCATGATCTTTATCTGCCAGTGCCAAAATATCTTGAGCTATAGAGAGAATTTTAATTTTCTTTTCATTAGTTACTTTAACATGGTCAGTGTCAAAATCATCAGTTACATCACATATCCAGGCTATAAAGTTGTACAGTTGAGGTGGTACAATTTCAAAAATTTTGTCTTCTGTCATATCACTTGAAGTCGGAGGCCAAGATGGTGAGAATTTAGAAGCATCATTAATTGAATTTTTTACACTAATTGCAGACAAAAATATATTCCTCCATTGTTCTTCACTTTTAGAGTTGTGTGTTTCAGGCCCACTAATGGCACCAGAACTTAAGGTTGCCTCTTCATCCGAACTCTCAGGTTCTGAATCACTTGATTCACTAGTTGTTTCAACATCATCTTGATCGACAACAATACTTTCACCTGTTTTGCGGGGAAAGTAAGCAATCTGGCTCTTTGATCTGCTTCTGTGCTTTGCAAAGACTATGTTAGGATACAAAGTGACAAGTCTAGACTTTAGGTTGGTTGTTTTATATGTTCTACTCAAGTTAGTTTTATCAACTTGCTTAACTTTTTGCTTAAACAGTTTTTTCAGTTTTTTCACACTCATGACTTGAGATCCTTTTAGCATCCTCTTCTCTATTACATCCTCTACAAACTCTTGAAAGGAATCCTCATAATGCCGGTATCCTGATGTTGATGGAGTAGCCATATTCTGCTGGGACTGGTAACCACCAGAACTTGAGGTCTTCCCAGCTTCATGCATTAAATGTCTATAGCAGGAGTTGTGGTACCTGAGCAAAATCACAAATATTAGCTACTTTATTTGTTGATAAGTCTTTCATAAAAAAAGAAGTCAATGCAGTGTTGAAAGCTATGCAAGGTCCTCTACTTAAAGCTACTTTATATTAGGGAAGGACTTATTTAAAGCTGGCTTACATTAGGGCATGACTCGGAAGTCATTTAGATGATATAGAAAGGGAAATTTCTAATAACTAAGAACAAGTGAATCACACTTCAAGATTAATAAATAGAGTATTTCAGGGCCTAAAGAATAGCTTCATTGAAATATAAGATTTATGTGCTATAATAAACTCGGTTTTACTTTCTACATTTAAAGTCTACCTGTCTACAGAGTAAAATTTAACAGATGAGCAAAAGCTCATGTACATATAAATGATACAGTACCTCTTGATGTTCATAACCTTGCAGCGACAACTTGGGCGTAACATCATCGTGGTTCAACAGGACACACACACACACACATATATATATATATATATATATATATATATATATATATATATATATATATATATATATATATATATATATATATATATATATATATATATATACTTAACCCTTAAAGGACGCAGAAAATAATCGTTGTGTCTGCCAGAACGCAAAAACATGCTGATTTTCGTGCTTGTATTTTAAAAAATTAATTTAGCAAATGTTTTAGTTTCTGAATGGCTCTCTGACGGTATATTCAGAATTTTTATTACTATTCCCATACTTCGCCTGCTTAGAAATCAAGGAAAAAATTTTTTTTATTCTTATAGCCTGACCAAAAATATGAAAAGTTGTAGATATCAAGCAAACAGAAATGCTGAATAACTTAAAAAAGGAGAGCAAAATTTCAAAGAAAATGGGACCGTCCGTAGGCGGCACGGGCGTCATTTAGGGGTTAATATATATATATATATATATATATATATATATATATATATATATATATATATATATATATATATATATATATATATATATATATATATATATATATATATTTTCAGCTGCCATAGGATGAAAACATGGGTTAATAAAAATACAAATATTACTAACAAAAATAAAGAAATGTTAGTGACTAAGACGAAAACAAATACCAACTTTCTAAGTACTGACAGAAATGGCAACAGTGTTAAGTATGTGTATTCTAAAGCAAAGTATAGACAAACAATACAAACATATAGACAATATATACTCTACAGTAGGCCAGAGTTATTGAATAATTTTGATAACATATTATATCTTACTTGGCTTCCACTGCCAGTAAGTCCTTCTTGTACTGGATTTTCTGCAGTATGTCATGCCTTTGTAACTTTGCTGCTGCCTCGTAGAACTTTTCAGCATTCGGGCCACCCTATAAAAATGCAATCATATTGAAATTAACGTTCCCTTACTTTATCATTACTTTAGTCAAGTTTCTCCTTCCTTATTCTTCATATTCAATGAATGAAAGATGCAAATCTCCTAGGATGTAGGCCTAGGTCAAGGTCTTATTCAAACCTAAGCTTCTTAACATTTAATCGTAGCTTAACTTTCTGGAGAAATTTTACTTTACACACAAATGCACATGCAGTAATGTGAAAATAATCAATCAAAGGGAGCATATGGGGGCACATTGTGTCACCTACAATCAGGGTTGGTTGATTACTGATCTAAATCATGGTTTTATCCACAAGATTTCAAAATCAGTGATTTAGATATAATATAGATATAATATATATATATATATATATATATATATATATATATATATATATATATATATATATATATATATATATATATATATATATATATATATATATATATATATATATATATATATATATATATATATATATATATATATATATATATATATATATATATATATATATATATATATATATATATATATATATATATATATATATATATATATATATATATATATATATATATATATATATATATATATATATATATATATATATATATATATATATATATGTATATATATATATATATATATATATATATATATATATATATATATATATATATATATATATATATATATAGCACTTACTCTATATGTGACATTGTGTGGAAATGTAGTTCTAGGCATGTACTACAGTAATGGGAGATAATTTGTAGTTTATGTACACTGTTTCTCTTGCTTTCTTTGACTTATTCAGTATTGTTTCCACTGGCGCTTTGTTGATACTGTTCTTTATATGCATTTAATATGGGAATGAAACCTAACGGATAGTCTCTTTGGTGTGTTACCTACGGATTATTAATGGGCAACTGATCTCAAGTTCAAGATCAAACATCCTTACACGTAAAACTATATACATTTACACAAAAAATGACACATTGAGGAGCATTGTACAGATTCTGATGATCATGCTGAACAGGATGAAATTGCCAACTGAGAAAACGGCCCTAAAGTAAATAAATACCAGTTTCGCTTGTCAGCTGTCACCCAATTTGCTTGTTTTGTAAAATAATACAAATTTTCTTACCTGCGTTAGTTTCTCCTTTGTTCGTAGGCAAGTAGATTTCGACGTCTTCCACTTGAGCTTCTTGCAGACAATGCATTGTGGAGGTAAAATGCCAGAGGTTCTTCTGTCACAACCAGAATAGGAGGCAGCAATTTGTTGACGATGCTCTCGGTGTGACGATGCTGAATTGGACTCTTCACCTTCTTTCACCTTGTTTTTAGCCTGAACTAATCTCCTTTTATTCACAAACCTATTGAAACACTTGTCGTGAAAGTAGGAGGAGGCAGGCTTAGAAGAGTGGGTCAACAGTCGAAGAGCAATCACTTCCTCCTCTGTACCAGTTCCACACCACTCTTCACACACTTTCAACACTGTTTCCCATCTTACATCACTCAACTGTTTCAATTCACCACAAGTGTCATCGTTTTTGCAATGAATAAGGCACTGAGGATGAGGAGGTTCCATTTTCGAATTCCGAAGTCCAGCTTATTCACCCTGGTGAAGTCCTGTGAGGTGCTCACAGACGTTGTAGCTGGCCCGTCTTCCTCAGGAAGGCACAGGTGAGTGTCTTGGTTGACTCCCGCCGCCGCCAGCAAGGTGGGCAGGTGCCTGATGCACATTCGGTCTCATGTCAAGTACAACAAATGTAAAAATAAACATACAAGTAATTTGTTCTAACAAATTCCCAAAGTCGCAAGGCCATTTCAAAATTATATGGATTATATTTACTAACATTACGGTCTTCTGTCTTCTTAAAAAACGAGAATAGTCCCGTGAGTCGAAATATTCATCAGAACGAACAGGCAAGGCGTTTGTTTACAGTTAATATTAAAACCTTATTAGAATAGGTACGTAAATATTTTTTTGTATAAATAAAACTACATATATATGACATACTTTATTTGTGCTTTTTTATTCAATTCAATATTCATTAAAGCATTAAAAAAATTAAAAAATATTGAATTTAATTTAGTCAGCCATAAAAGTACATTTTCTTTGGCGCTTTTAAGCATTAGAGAATACCACAAGTTTTTGTGGAATACTATCCTATTCATATAAAAAAATAGATTTTAATATGCTATTATTTCGTAAACGTGCAAGTAAAACTAGTTAAGCTCCTCGAAACTAGCTTCTATGTAATAAAACCTATTATATCCTGAAGAAAACGAGCGCTGCGGAATGATGCCCGACGAAAGTGTAAGATATTCCAGGGTGGCCCACGGACTATTACTACTGATTTCTAGGTCACATGTTTTCTTTGCTTGAGGCGGAACTACATTCTTGGCACGCCTTAATTTTCTACATAACCAGTAGCCAATACTTCCTGTCAACAACCATTGGCTAGCTCATTATGATGTATTGCTTACTTCTGCTGCTATTCGTGATTCACACTTAAGACACTCCCACAGTGACTTCGCTGTTCAGTTATTCGCTTATAGCATGTCGTCACACTGCACGTGACATGTTAGAGTCATCTGAATGGTTATCCACACATTCTGACCACGCCTACTGGGTATCTGTTTTCTGTATCTAGGTCTGGGTATTTTCCGTAACCCGCCTTGTAAGTGCTAGTCTTATCATATGTTTACGGCTTTGTATATCTGACTAATTGCTTTCCTTCCCTCTCCTATCATATTTACAATTCTTGTCTCCATATCTCCACCCGGTATTTGCCTCTGATTGGGGTCACTATTAATTAACTGTGGTGCTATGGTCATCCTCTGTTTGTTCTTCTGGGTCCCGACACCTCAGGCTAAATCCCTGTCTGCCGCACAGGCTAACTCCCAGCCTGCCTCACAGGCTAACTCCCAGCCTGCCTCACAGGCTAACTCCCAGCCTGCCTCACAGGCTGACTCCCAGCCTGCCTCACAGGCTGACTCCCACCCTGCCTCACAGGCTGACTCCCAGCCTGCCTCATAGGCTAACTCCCAGCTTGCCTCACAGGCTAACTCCCAGCTTGCCTCACAGGCCAACTCCCAGCCTGCCCCACATAACGCTTCTCTTCCTGCTTCACAGGATGACAGCAGGTTCCAACCTGTAAGGAATGGAGCCAAACCGAAGCAGGCAACGAAATAATTACTGACCCCCACTACCTTCAGGATGTTTCAGATACTGAGACCCCATGTAGGATGAGTTTGAGACTCGCCTATTTGGGAACTCCATGATGCGTGGCCAGCTGGTTGAGTTTTGTGGTCGTTCATCAAACGGCCACTTAAAACATTACTGTTATCTAGGTGCCAGACTTGGGCCAACTCTGCACATCTAGTATCTGAACTGTCATTTCCCGGGTACGAAAGCTTCCAAAAAAATCGATTGCACAAGAAAGGAGGAGGAGTAATTTGCTACGTAAAAAGTACGCTCCCTGCCATAAAAATAGACAAACAGGACGCAGAGAGTTACGACTCCGTCTATGTGGAAATAACCGCGAATAATAAGAAACTAACACTTGCGACCGTATACAGACCTCCAAAACAGCAGGCAGCCGACGACACTGCCTTTGTACGAAGAGCTTCACTCTTTAACACAAAGCAAAGAAGCAATAATAATTGGGGACTTTAATTGGCCTAACATTGACTGGGGAATGATGACTGGAGATCAAGAGGGTAACAGGCTTATAAAAATGGTGGAGGATTCGTTCCTCACTCAAGTTGTAACTCAACCGACAAGAGAAAACAATCTGCTGGATCTGGTATTAGTAAGCGACCCGACCTCATTCGCGACTGTGAAGTTGGTGAAAAAATTAATGGTTGCGATCACCACTTAATCCGTTTCAATGTCGACATAAGTCACAAACTCGTAGACAATCCGTCAGTGATACCAGACTACAAAAAAGCAAATTTCAACCTAGCCCGTGAGCTGCTTCCCCCTGCGACCTGGGACCAACTTCACCTAACCGACAATATAATCGACAACGTGTGGAACAACTTCAAAGATAAGCTTTTGCAGGTAGAGAAGGCTACAGTGCCTACGAAACCCAGGCGATCAAATGGTACCGTGGATCCACCGTGGATGACCACATAAATAAAAAGGGCGGTAAACTTAAAAAAAAAGGAATTATAACCTGATGAAAGAAAATGACACGGCCGAAGCCCGTACTCAGTACCACACCAGCCTCGGAGCTTGTCGCACCCTTATTCGAAGTAGTAAACGCAACTACGAAAAGCAAATAACGCATGACATCAAAACAAACTCAAAAAAAATTCTTCACATACATCAGATCGAAAAATAAGTAAAATCAATATTGATCCCCTGACAGATGAGACTGGATCTGTAACTCAGGACAGTAAACAGATGGCCAGAATCCTCAACAGTAACTTCGCATCCGTATTCACAGTCGAGGACATCGAAACCATTCCCGAGAGCCCTGACCCGCCGAGTGAGATCACGCCTCTGGAAATTGACACAATATGCGACCAAGAAGTTAAAAATTATTTGGACACGAAAAAGTCAACGGGACCCGACGGTTTGTCACCACGGTTATTAAAAGAGCTTAAACAACAAATACTTCAGCCACTCACTAGCATATTCAACCAGTCTGTTAAATTGAACAAGGTCCCGGAAGACTGGAAGATGGCGAACGTAACACCGATTATCAAAAAAAGGAGACAAAAGTGTTGCATTAAACTACAGGCCCATAGGTTTGACATCAGTGGCAGGAAAAATACTCGAAAAGATTATTAGAGACAAACTTGTCAAGTTTCTAGAAGACAATAATGTAATCTCCGACACCCAGCATGGCTTCAGAAACAAGCGCTCATGCCTAACAAATTCATTAGACTTCTTCCAAGGTATATATAATATCTGGGATGCCCACATCCCCAGTGATGTTATATACCTGGACATTCAGAAAGCCTTCGACAAGGTACCGCACGAGCGACTCCTTAAGAAACTGCACTCGGCGGGCATTGGGCCCAAACTGATCGCGTGGATAAGAGATTGGCTCATCGGCAGAAAACAACGAGTACTACTAAACGGACAGCCTTCCGATTGGCTTCCAGTCACTAGTGGAGTGCCTCAAGGGTCAGTGCTGGGACCCATTTTCTTCATCATATATATCAACGACCTCGAATCAGGATTGAAATCAACAATATCAAAATTTGCTGATGACACCAAGGTGGGTGGAATGGCCCTCACAAAGACCGACTGCGAAATCATTCAGAAAGACCTCAATCACATTATCGAATGGTCAGAAAAAAGGCAAATGTCCTTTAATGTTGACAAATGCAAAGTCGTGCACATTGGGTCCAGAAATAGTAACCACACATATATCATGAATGGGAAACCTCTGCAAGCGATGCAAGAAGAAAAGGATCTTGGAGTCACTATCAGCAGTTACCTGAAACACGCGAATCACTGTAAAAAAAGCCTACAACAAAGCCAACACTATGCTCGGGTTCATAGCGAGGAACCTCGAGTGTAAAACGCCAGACGTGACGGTAGCCTTGTATAATTCCATGGTAAGACCGCACCTCGAGTATGCAGTACAATTCTGGTCTCCTAATTACAGAAAGGACATTGGTTTATTGGAAAGGATTCAACGACGCGCCACAAAGATGATTCCAACCTTAAGGGCTCAACCGTACGAGGAACGACTCAAGCGACTCAATCTCTTTACATTGGAGAAAAGGCGCCTGCGAGGGGATATGATTCAAGTCTTCAAGTATCTGAAAAACTTCAATAACGTCGATTACTCCAAATTCTTTGAACTGCAAACCAACCTAAGAACTAGAAATAACGGCTAATCCATTCAGTCGAGTCGATGTAACACAGACATCGGAAGGAGTTTATTTTCAAACCGAGTCATTCGTCACTGGAACAATCTTCCTTCAGAAGTAATAAATGCGAATACCATGAACTCCTTCAAATATAGAATCGACCGCCACTTCGCTGCGTCAGGAGTGAACTGAATATTGAGGTACAGTTGACGATAGAGAGTAGTGTCACGGTTTTCAGAATGTTTAGCCTGGTGGCGGTATCTGGCAACAATATCACGGTGACGCATTCACTGGCGATGTTAGTGACGCGTTTCAGTGTGTACAGTCGTCACAAAAAGTATCGGTGCATAAGGGGTGCGATGACTACTGTAAACATTCGAGCATCCGCTGATATTGTGGGAGGGTTGGCACGCCTGACTGTGGCTTCTCTGCAAGATTCGAACCACAAGCGATTGTTTCATAACTCAGATCCGAAACATTTCAACCCAAATCCGAAACGTTTCAAAGACTGACAGGATGTTAATGTGGTTATCTTCGTACCATGGCCATGCCAGTCAACATGGAAACACCGCAGGCGACGCGAGGGGCTATCGTAGCCCTCCATGCTAGGGGTTTTACCATAACTGGTATTGCCCGTGAGCTTGGTATTCACCGGAACACAGCAGCACGGTGGATTCGGCGGCACGCAGACACTGGTGCTACAGAGGACATGCCACGAGTCGGGCGCCCACGCTGCACCTCCGCAGCCGAAGACCAGGTTAAGGATATAATATTCTACAGTAGAATATTACATTCTGTAGTAGAATATTAGTCTGTACTAATAATGTAAATAGTAACATGGTGACAATAACTGGGTAGGGTAATGTGTTGTAATATAATATCTCGTGTTGCTGTTCACCATTCACCTTACCATACTGATTGGGTGTTTGTGGTTTTATATCTAGGCCATAAATAACGCCATCGATGAGGACCCATTCACACCTGCTGTCAACATTCGCCGTGACCAGGGTCTGCAGTGCAGCACTCAGACCATTCGGAACAGGCTTCACAACAGGAATTTCCGAGGTCGGAGGCCAGCCACAAAGCAGAAACTAAGCGAGCGTAACATGGAGCAGCGCATGGAGTATGCGCTCGAGTATGCTGACATGCCAGCAGACTTTTGGGAGAATGTAGTCTTTTCTGATGAAAAGACTTTCTACTCAGATGGCACATCAGCAGCACAATATGTTTGGCGGAAATGTGGCACCAGGTTAGTCTCTCTCTCTCTCTCTCTCTCTCTCTCTCTCTCTCTCTCTCTCTCTCTCTCTCTCTCATGGACACTTAAACTAGTTGGTTGTTTCTACAGGTGCCTGTAGCCACCCGAACAGATTTGTGTTGTCTGTCTTGTCTACTACTACTCAATACCGGTTACAGAAGGTTTTATGTGACTAGTTCATAAATAGTTATAATGTTTCAGATACGACATTGGAAATGTAATTGCTACCAGGAGGAGCGGGCGTGTCTCTGCTGGGTTATTTGGATGGATGCATGCCAGTGGCGTTGGAGAGTTGGCTGATGTTGGACCGGGATATTTAACAGGTGATAAGTATGTTGAAATCCTGGAGGAGGTCCTTCTTCCCACGGTAGAGGCATTGCTGTTCCCCGACGGGGAGCCTTTCTACCTTCTCCAGGATAACAGCCCAATCCACACATGCCAGGTTGTTAGAGAGTGGTTTGGCCGACATCCACACGTCACTCTGATGCCACATCCTCCCAAATCACCAGACCTCAACCCCATCGAGCACGTCTGGGCAGCAATGGTCCGACATATGCCTGAGCAGGACAGGGGAAGGAACCGTGATGCTGTCGTCAGAAGTGCAATGCAAGCATGGGAGCACCTCTGTCGTCCACCTGGTCAAGATATAACTAGTGCGTTGGTGGCATCCATGCCTAAACGGCTGAATGCTGTCTTAGCTGCAGGTGGTGCCTATACGTCTTACTGATGTATATTAATAAAGATAATGAAACACGCGTTGTTATATTTACCCTAGAAGTAGTAGTATAATAGCAAACCTACTGCTATAAAAGTCTGTTCCACGAGAATTAGGTGATTTTTTCAGGG
Source organism: Eriocheir sinensis (assembly GCF_024679095.1). Classification (NCBI taxonomy): domain Eukaryota; kingdom Metazoa; phylum Arthropoda; class Malacostraca; order Decapoda; family Varunidae; genus Eriocheir; species Eriocheir sinensis. Next base: position 113,704 of record NW_026110357.1, on the reverse strand, counting down.
TGGACTCGCGAACGTGATATTGCATGTGTGCTGATACGGCACGCTCATTTGCCAATTCTTAACTTAAGTATTGTGTGCCTTGTGAACCATTAGAAATTCATCTGAAACAATTCGTAACAAGAAAAATACCCTTCCTCTCGCTTTGAAACTGTGTTACCAGATCAAACAATCCAAGGCAGACAGTAGGCAGGCGAATGTGACTCGGGCCAGACGCCGTGCAGTTTTCTTTAGCCGTCGTGTGGACGGGCCTTAATGGAGTCAGAACTGCACGTGAATGGACAATGTCCAGCAGGCAGCGACTGAAGCGAGTGTTGAAACTATGCATTCTTCATTTTTTTTCTGCTATAAAGTGCTTTGGATGTTTTTTGGCTTGGCATAGTCATAATGTGTATTGATGATATGGAGTCATAACGGAAACATTGCTCTACGGCAAGAACCTTCACATTTCTCATCGTCCTATCATTATTCCTAAAAGATCTAATATATGTGGGTAATAAACTAATAAATAATCATAAGGAAGAGGGATAATAAAAATAACTACATTCATATATCAATAGTTTTGATTTTAAAAGTTTTTAATAAATTTATTACGCAAATAACGGGAGCTCCATGGTGTAAATGGTAGCGCGCTCGGCTCACAACCTAGAGATCCCGGGTTCAGTCCCCGGCCGGAGCAGAGTTAGATGGGCTGTCTCTTTATCCCTTGACCCTGTCCACCCAGCAGTGAATGGACCGGGTATCAGGTATACGGATTGTGTCCCAGCTTCCCGGGAAGGTGAATTGTGGTAACCCGGATGTCACAGTGGCCATGTGGCCCGGGGTAGCGGGTTCATACCCACCACAAGGCCAATGCGGCGGAGATGAGCTCCGTGGCTAAGCGCTGTTACAACGTATGCCCCCACCTTTTTTTATAGCGTCAAACAGAGCGAGTTTTACAATATGCATTTGTTTAAATGCCACACAACACCTGCTGCCCTTACCATGACACACACACACACACACACACATTAAAACAGAGAGCAGGTTGATGCATTTTGATTTTAAGAGATAGCAAAAAGCGATAAATAGTAGGCTATGTCATGCCAAGCGAAATTGCCGTAGCTTAGATCTACGTAGTAAACAACAGCCAATGAGCGGTGCGGAGACCGTCACTCAAGCAATGACGCCAAGTCCGCGAGTCCAACCTTAAAATGAAAATCTCCGCCAGTTATCGTGGATTCGACTATAGTAGTATTAAAACAGCATAATTACTACTATGAGTAATAAAGGCTATATTTTATGCATGACCGTATTCGACTACCATGTATACTTCACATACCTCATTTCATAGGTGATGTGTAGATATGTTTTACCACATGAAAGTGTTACCGTAAAAACCACGTGACAATATCTTGTTGCATTATCAACGAACGCAGATTGGCCATTATACGTAAACACAAGTGAACCAGTATGTGGTATCAAGCTGGCTGGTGAATTATGGCATTCACCTCACAGCAGAGCTACCAACATGCATCAAGTCGGCCACCTCTTTTCACTGTCTTTCGTTCCGTGCTGTCAGAATGATTCGTGCTTATACTGTACCGATAGTTTTTGTGACGACTGTACCGTGTGTGTGTGACCGTGAAATTATAATATTGTATAATATTATATTATATTATAATATAATGTAGTTAGAAATATACCAGATTACATGAATTCAATTTAGAAATGCGATAATGAATGTCTTCTACATGATGATGATGATGACGAGGTAAAACATCACGAACAGTCTGAAACACTTTTTTCTTATTAAACTTTGAAAATACCGTGTGCAATGCTGTCCTTCACAGAGGCAGGCAGTGACTAATGCTCCTTACCATCAAACAGCAAATAGGCTAGAGGGTCTGTTTAACTCGCAGCCTTAATTCCCGTCACTATAAAGCCTCAAAGACAATTCAGATCATCAAAAATCTAAAATTATTTCTCCGTGAAGATTACGTAATATCTAAGTATAAATACGTGTGTGTGTGTGTGTGTGTGTGTGTATCTTACTAGCTTACCCCTAGTCGCTGACGGACATGTCCATCCCACCCAGCCTCTTTCTCTCTCTCTCTCTCTCTCTCTCTCTCTCTAATTTTTTAGGTATTAAAGTTATACGTTTCCACATCCACTGACGTGACAGCTCAACTGCAGTGCCTGCGGACATAAGGGCTTTAATAGAATACCGCTGCTCCAGCCATCAATGCCCGCGATCGACGGCGCCATCATGTGAATGTTTATAGCCTATTATTACGTATAATTTTTTTTATAAAGAACAAGATCTCGGCTGTCAGGAATATTTTGTTTTTGGTTTAAAGGCATAACAATCTCCCCTAATAATTGCAGTATATTTTAAATATATCATAGTTTGATAAATAACTTAGCGTTGCTCTTAACTCAATTTGAACGAAACTAAATGCTCGTGTCAAAATGTAGCGACAGAACCTAAAGAAAAATATTTATCAAGCGTTAGCGACAGGCACTTTTGATAAATATCTATCTTAAAATTATGTAGAGTGCATCTGTGACCACCAATCACCACAACAGTGCGATTTCGATAGGATGTAATAATTTTCATGTCGCGTGGAGGGGTTGCCAGATGTCGCTTTGTGAACGAAACTTACTGGACAGTGTGTCACTACTCTCTATAGCCGACTGTACATATTTTCAGACAGATTGCAGCAAGACCTCAACCTATATTCATATAATTCTCCCCCACAACCTAGATTACAAGTAGTATAAGTCAACAATAGAGTACAGCAACAGTTAATGTCCGCATGACAGGTGGAGTGAGGTGTGGGTGCAGTAAGGTGACAGGTTACTGGTGCCGTGCCTAGTACCGCCGGTAAAACGAGGATCAAGCCTCTACCTGTGCCCCTGAAACTACACCTCACCCACCGTGAGTATTGGGGGGGATTCTGGGGCTGCCCTGTGTAGGCCACTCGTCCTCTCCCAGTCTCCGTGTATTTCTATGTTCTTGTATATGTTCCTCAATATCGAGGTGCTTTTCATCTGCTATTCAATGTCGAGGTGCTTTCATCTGCTCCCCAGGCCCCAAGTGGCTGTCGAGCAGATTAAATCACCAAAGCGGGCAACCACGTAATGAGCCAATAGGCTTTCTGTTGCCTGCATTTCCATGTTTCCATGTTTCCATGTTTTCTCTTCCATCCACCCTCTCCCCTCTTCCCGCCCACCCTCCTCCTCCGCCTCCTCCTCTCCCTCTCCATCGTTTCCGGGTATGCGGGTGAAGTGTTTTCACCTCAGGGTACTAGACGTCCCTGCCCTGCATAGTCTGAAGTCACCCATGGACAAGGTTTAATACCTGATATGTCTCCCGTGCCAGGGTCACGGTGAAACCTCTGGGCAGCAGCAGTGGTGGATTGGACTGCAGGCAGAGGATCTCTTTATGAGACAATGGCTAGAGTTCTAGGGTCCTAGTCAGCTGGTCCAGCTGACTAGGCCTGCGGTGTAGAGGAGTGTGGCGACCTCTACACTAAAAAGCCTCCCTGGGAACCAGTTGCCGGTGTGAGCTCCCCGTCCCTCCCAGCATAACAGCTGGTTCTTGTTTTCTCCTGAAAGATATGTCTTCCGTGGGCCATTAGAGGTTGTACCTCCCGGCTTCAAGGTGGAGTTTCTGAGGGTTTTTCTTATACTCCAGGAGTATTTCAGTTTTTTTGGTCTCTCAGGAATGGTGTCTGGTACTCTCTGGAGTTGATGGAGAACACCTGGTGACAGGTGCCACTGGCCAGGCCTCGAAAGGGTCGCAGAGTTGGGTTAGACGTTTCGGAAAGTGGGAACGAATTGCTGGTTCCTCTCCTCCCTTGCCAGCTCTGCTCTGAGTGACTACGCCGGCCCCGTTCTATGGGACAAAACTTCGAGGACAATAGCTGAAAAGCGCCGGGTTGTGAAAGTCTCTCTCGTGACCGAGGCTTAGGACAAGCGATTGGTCTTTGAGGCGTTTTCAAGACCCTGTGGGAGCGAACTCCCAGTGTTGAAGGCATCTAACACAGCAGTATCTAATTTCCATGCACAATTTTTATACAATTCAATTTATAGTCACAATTTAAGTTATTTCGAAAGCGCTTTTAATATTTGCCCAAACTGTTAACATTGCTAACAATGCCTTCGAACCTTATGTGACGTCTGACCCGGACGTTTTGCAGCTCAGTTCTTCCAGCTGAGTAAAACTTGACGCCTCTGAGTTCAAAGATTACAACTTTAGAAGGCTGTGACTGAATGGAAAGTCAAATATAATAATCTTAAAAAGAAATTCGAAGCCCTTCATGAATTTGTTTCAAATAATGTGGCAGTGACTCCATCATCGATGGTGGAGAGGCCCTCCACCGAGACTGTGCCCTTTCCAGACGAATCTCCTGTATCACGGGAGGACGTGTTACCTGCCTCACAGGTTGACTCCCAGCCTGCTTCACAGGCTAACCCCCAGCCTTCCTCACAGGACACCTTCCAGCCTGCCCCACTTAACGCTTCTCTTCTTGCATCACAGGATGTCGGGTTCCAACCTGTAAGGAATGGAGCCAAACCGAAGCAGGCAACCAAAAATTTACTGACCCCCACTACCTTCAATAGGTTCCAGGTGCTGGCAGACACCATGGAGGATGAGTTTGAGACTCGCCTAGTTGGAGACTCCATGGTGCGTGGCCAGCTGGTCGAGTTCTGTGGTCGTTCATCAAACGGCCACAGATAACGTTACTGCTATCCAGGTGCCAGACTGGACGACATCACCGCAGCGTGCGATGATGTCACGAGAAATGCCGACCGAAACATCCTCTTTGTCATTCACGCGGGGACGAATGACGTAAAGACAACCCGTTCTGAGGAACTGCTTGAGATATACCGCCGCATGATCAAGCAGTATAAACATAAAACGGGTGTCAGTAACATCATAATCTCAGGAATCCTCCCGAGGGTCGGTGCCGAATCTAGCTTTTACAGTAAAGCATTCAGCACAAACAACAGACTTCATTCCCTTTGCTCACAAGAAAACGTCCATTTCGCTAACTTGTGGAACAATTTTTACTACGATTCAGACTTGTTCCTTCCTGATGGCATCCACTTAAACCCTGTTGGAGCAGCCCGTTTCGGGAGGCTGCTCTGACCACCTACTTTCTTCTTCACAACCCTGATCCCTATATCATTCCAGTCCTCTCTCAGGTGTTCTCTCATTTTCCACCTCTCTAACTCTTTCCCCCAGGTGGACTTATTTCCATTTCCTTGCGTTATTTTATGTGTCCATCTTTCCTCGGTACTCTTTTCAATTTTATTTAAGAAACCCAACTTACCCTTTATAATTCTTCCCTTAAACGGGCTCCATCCCATATCCCCCCTGATCGCCTTTACTGATGCGCTCCTAGGAGCTCCTAATCCCCACCTGCCTACCGTGTTCTGAACCTTTTCCAGCTGTGTAATGTCCCCTTCTCTGTAGTGCGTTATTTCTGGTACATAGAGGCAATATGGTAGAGCTACTTCTTTCCACAGACTTCGCCCTACGTCATATTTATTTACTACTCTATTGCCTCCTTTTAGTATCATCCTGACATCCTCCTTGCCTTCCCTTCATTCATTTTCCTCAGTTTCTCACCTCCTATGCCTTCCTTGCTAACCTCGACCAGGCACGAACCTGTAGGAAACTCGCCTGTTTATAGTGTAGCTCTACTCGCTATAGACACTATGATGAGGAGGCCGAAGCATTGATTCTGGTAAAAAAAATATGATATTTGTATAACTGGTAGAAAGACTGAGACAAGACAGGCAGGACAGTAGGTAGGAAGACACCAACCGAAATGAGCGTAAGCCACTCCCATTGAGGTATATATGGGAAGCGAGGAGGTGCTGAAGAAGCCCAAAGACCCTTTCCATGTCCTCACTTTCCGTTTCCCTATAGTATCATCAACACCAGAGAGTAGTTCAGCATACTCTCTAAAGACAGATCCTCTCTCTTTCCACACCACACTACGTTCACACAACATACACACCTTTTCCCAAAATTTAAAATTCAAATTGGCACAATTACGCTATGCCTCGGAGTCTCCGCCTTGGGGGTGGCACATAATCCCCCAGAAAGGACTCCCCTTCTGTCTTGATAACTCCTCGAACCTCTTTCTTCTCAGTTTCTGCAACATTCGCGGTCTTCGCTCTAATTTTGATTCTGTGGAACACCATCACTCCTCCTCTTAACTTCACCTTTTCTTCCTCACCGAAACACAGGTTTCTGAGGTTACTGACAGCAATCTCTACTCTGTTCCCTTCTACTATCTCTATTCTAAATTTCAATCCAGGTGGATGTTACGCCTACGTGCGCAATGACATCACTTGCTCTCATGCCCACGACCTTGACTCTTCAGAATTTTCCACCATCTGGCTAAGACTTCATTATCACTCTCTGACTAAATACATCTGTCTGTTTATCTCTCACCTAACTCTACTAACTATGTAAAATTATTTGACTACTTGAACTCTAAAGTGGAGCACATCTTGACCCACTCTCCCTTCGATCAAATCTCCATTCTAGGAGATAACAATGTTCACCACCAGCTTTGGATTTCATCCTCTTTCACTGACCAGCCTAGTAAACAAGCCTACAACTTTGCTTTCCTCAACAATCTAGAGCAGTTGGTTCAGCACCCTACACGTATTTCCGACCGTCTTGGAGACAGGCCAGACATACTAGACATCTTCCTTACCTCTAACCCTTCTACTCACTCCGTCAAACTGTTCTCTCCGTCGGGCTCCTCCGATCACAACCTTATTTCTGTATCCTGTCCTATCGCTCCTGTGCACCCTATGGACCCACCGAAGAGGCGATGCTTCTGGCATTTTGCTTAATTTCGTTGGGACGACCTGTGAATGTACTTTTCCGATTTACCGTGGAATAATTACTGCTTCCAGGAGAGAGACCCCCCTGTGTGTGCCTAGCGCATCACTGGTGATTGTCTCTGGAATGGAGGCATACATTCCACGTACTTTCTCTACTCCTCATGCTAAAAAGCCTTGGTTTAATAACGCTTGTTCTCGTGCTATCAAAGATAGAGAGGCAGCTCACAAACGGTACCAAGGCCTTCGCACTCCTGCTAACCATGATCTTTATAATTCTGCCCGGAACCGTGCCAAATCTGTTCTTCGAGTTACCAAAACCTCTTTCATGAATAGAAAATGTCAAAACCTTGCTTTTTCTAATTCATCCCGGGACTTCTGGCACCTAGCCAAAAACATCTCCAATTTCACTTCTTCATCTTTCCCTCCTCTCCTTAATAACCCTGACGGCAGCACCGCCGTCTCATCTATCTCTAAGGCTGAACTCTTCTCTTAAACTCGCTGCAAAACTCCACTCACGACGATTCTGAACATATTCCTCCTATACATTCCCCATTTGCCTGTTATTAAGATTCTTAAGAACGATGTTTTCTATGCCCTCTTTAGCCTCAACTCTCAGAAGGCTTATGGACCTGATGGAGTGCCTCCTATTGTTATTAAAAAATGTGCTTCCGTGCTGACACCCTGCCTGGTCAAACTCTTTCGTCTCTGCCAATCAACATCTACCTTTCCTTCCTGCTGGAAGTACCCCTTCATACAACCTGTGCCTAAGAAGGGTAACCGTTCCAATCTCTCAGATTACCGCCCTATATCTTTACTTTCCTGTCTATCTAAAGCTTTTGAATCAATCCTTAATTAAGATTCAAAAGCATTTTTCCACTATTGACCTTCTATCTGATTACCAGTATAGTTTCCGCAAGGGGCGTTCTACTGGCGATCTTGTTTTCTTAACTGACCTAGCCGTTTCGGTGAAACTTTATCAGTTGTGCTGGACATATCGAAAGCTTTCGATAGAGTCTGGCACAGGCGATTGCTTTCTGAACTGCCCTCTTTCTGATTCTATTCTTCTCTCTGTTCCTTTATCTCCGGTTTCCTTTCCGGCCGTTCTATCTCTGCGGTGGTAGACGGTCACTGTTCTTCCCCTAAACCTATCAACAGTGGTGTTCCACAGGGCTCTGTCCTATCACCCACTCTCTTCCTGTTATTCATCAATGATCTTCTTTCCATAACAAACTGTCCTATCCACTCATACGCCGACGACTCCACTCTGCATTATTCAACTTCTTTCAATAAAGGCCATCACAACAGGTAGTACATGACTCCAGACTGGAGGCTGCAGAAATTTTAGCCTCAAACCTTGCTATCATTTCCGATTGGGGTAGAAGGAACCTTGTATCTTTCAATACCTCAAAAACTCTATTTCTCCACCTATCAACTCGACACAATCTTCCAAACACCTATCCCCAATTCTTCGACAATACTCAGCTATCACCTTCTTCAACACTAAATGTCTATCATTAACTCAAAATCTTAACTGGAAACTTCACATCTCCTCTCTCACTAAAACAGCTTCCTTGAGGTTGGGCGTTCTGTATCGTCCCCGTCAGTTCTTTCCCCCCGCACAGTTGCTATTAGTCCAGTCGATATGTCAAAAAGATGTTCACTTCCGGAAGAAAGCATGAAAATTTGAATGTAGGGGTTTTTGAGTATGCTGAATCCATTTCTAACCGGATCCAAGCTGGCAAACCAAGGGATCCCGCTCAAAATCAGGAAATCCAAGATGGCCGCCCTGCGTATTGCCGATTTTGATACTTCGTTGTAACTTTGCTGTTATTTGACATAGAAACATGATCTTGGTGCCGATTTATAGGTTTTTCAGGTCAAGGAATTCAATGAGATGCCTTATAATACCATAAAATGTGGTTGGAACAAAATCCAAGATGTAATAAAGTCTTTTTTATTCATATCAAAACTATGAGTAGGAAGATTAAGTTAGTTTTAACCAATTTCGATGATCCATTGAGACTAATATTGTTCACACTCATAATTCACAAAGAATATTTTACTGACATAATACTAAATTAGATGAAATGAGTTTGAAATGCATTACAAAAGTTAAAAAAAAAAAGGAACTTAATCTAGGACACTGTTCGCTTTGTCTGCACATTGTCCACCACAAAACACAGCTTTGTACACGGGAGGCTTGCTTTAGCACACTGGCATCTTCCTGTGCACCGTTTTTTACATGCACACGTAATAAGTTCTCTGCAGCCCTTTGATGCCTCTGGCAGGGTACTCCATAAGGGCACCCAGATTCGCTCACTGTCAAGTTTCCACCCCCACTCGGAAGGACTTGGAAGTGTTGGATTGGCCTCTAATGTCTGACCCCAGACATATCCTGCTTGGTAAGCGGCACGCTTTACATGTTGCAGAAGTGCTGCACGTGACGGTGGGATGTTCTCCAAGTTCCAATTACAGTAAGAGAAGAGATGCTTCCTGGCTTCATTCACATCAGTGAGTTGTGACGTGCGAGAGTACAGCAGAACCACATATCTTTCGAGTTCCTTCAGGTCAGCATCTGTAACTTCATCAGGAGTAGTTGACAGCCGTTGAAATACTTCAGTGATTTCTGGAAGTGATTTCCATACTTCCCAAGCAGTCTTCTTACCGACGGAGCTCAATGAAGACACCGTGTCACACCCTGAAAAGGCGTGCATGAATGGGAGGCCTCTGCAGTAATCATTGCCAAGCTCACTGGCAATGGCATGTGCTCCAATATAGCGAAAGTGTGCACCATGACCAAAAGCTAACCAAATTTCACAGTCTTCCATTTTGCTTGTAGTCACAATGGCTAGAACTAAGACGTCCGTGTCAGTAGCGTGCACCATGATCCTCTTCATGCCACTTCTGTAGGCATGGAAGCAGTGAAGCATCATTCGGTAGTCTGCTTCTTCATGTGAACATGGTTGAAGCCCAGAAGCATCAAGTGTTGCAGAAGAGGCAACACTCTGACCTTTCGTTGTGACCAGCATCTTTCCTCTCACTATTGATTCAGATTCGATAACAGTGGCTAGAAATCTGAAGAGCTCCGTCTTGTTCCTGTCAACACGCAAGAAGCTTTTCCAGTTATGTGGAAGTCGTGTTTTATCGGAAACCCGAAGAGCTTCTCCAGTACCTCGGCCCTCTCTGGTGTGTGCTTTGAGACTGTCGGCCTTATAGGCATCCCACACAACATCTACTCGTGCAACATGTACAAGCTGCCTCTTGAGATATGGAAGAAAAACACACTCTGCATAGTCTTTGAATGTTTTCACGCTTGTTGTGGCAGTCTTCGGATCCAATGTGACCGAGAGCAGCCCCGTCAAAGATCTTCACATCCACATCAGGTGTGTACTGTGGGCGTTGGGCTAGTGGCTCCAAGCACTTCAGCAAATCAGCTTTTTCTCCGAGTCGCATCATGTTATTTTCAGCCAGAGACGGTGGCCAAGAGTGGTTCTCATGCTGGAAGAAGACGTCCATGTCTCCATTTCGTGCTTGGCAAGAGATGTACATTCTAGAAAATAGTTGCAGGTCACTCTTCATGTTTGACAATTTGGACTTCATCTTTGAGGGCACTTTCCGCTCTCCATACTTGAACAATTGAAGATTGTTCTTTGGAACAGTTTCATAGAGTGGCTTCTCCATTTTCACAAGCCGCAATTCAACAAATGTTTTGTATTGATTCTTTCCTATTTCCTCTGCTTCTGAGATGTTTTGACGACTTCGTCGGCCATGATGACCTTTGTGTCCAGTGTGAGGAGATCGTTGCTCGTTTCTGTGAAGGGATTACCAAGCTCATTCATAACATCTATCACGCTTTGTACATTTGAGGCAAATCTCTTTTGTGTGGTTAATGTTTGTTCATGATGTCGGTTGTCATGGGTTTCCTTCTGAGATAGGGTCACTTCAACATCATGTATGATCCTGGCCATCTCAGGACCAGCAATCAACCATCGCTTGAGAGCTGATTCGTTTTCAGTGATGCCAATTATCCCACCATCTCCTTTCAGCACAGCATTAAGCTGCTCATGCACATGGTCATGTGCCATCATGGAGAAGCAATGGGTGGTCTTTTGGGTTACAAACTTACCTTCTCTGAATTCTTGGTAAACAGTTGGGCATTCATGTTGTAGCTGCATCAAATCTCGCACGTGAACTGGTAACCACTTGGCATAGTGGAAGTGATCCATGGCAAACATCCAAGGCACTATTCTCCCCAGGGTGCTAATGTATAGCTCAAAGTTTCCTTCGCGCTGTGATTGCATGAACTGAAGGAAGAGAACTTCAAGGTTGAAGGTTTTGCTCCAGTATCGAAACTGGGGATGCTGAGTCTCCATGAGTGTGCACCAGTCATTGAATGGCATCGCTGGATTTGCTTCTGACTCAACTTCCACCTTGTAAGAATTGTATGCTTGGTTACGCAAGCAAAAAAGTGCAGCAGCTGTTACTTGATGAGCCCACTGAGAACGGGCTGTGAATGAAAGAAATAATAAGATTAATAGCACATGTTCTGAAAACGAAATAAAACATTAGAATAATCATAAACAGCTACCTTGCATTTTGTTCCAACCACATTTTATGGTATTTTAAGGCATCTCATTGAATTCCTTGACCTTAAAAACCTATAAATCGGCACCAAGATCATGTTTCTATGTCAAATAGCAGCAAAGTTACAACGAAATATCAAAATCGGCAATACGCAGGGCGGCCATCTTGGATTTCTGGATTTTAAGCGGGATCCCTTGGTTTGCCAGCTTGGATCCGGTTAGAAATGGATTCAGCATACTCAAAACCCCCCACATACAAATTTTCATGCTTTCTTCCGAAAGTGAACATCTTGGCCTCATTTTGCTACATATCTACTGCACTATATCCATATACAGGGGCCTTGTCGGCTCTCGTATGGAGTATGCATCTCACGTGGGGGTGGGATCCACTCACACAGCTCTTCTGGACAGAGTGGATACTAAGGGCCGCTTTCACAGTCACGTTTGTTTGTGTTGATCCGCTACCAACAAGAAATCCGATTTCACAGTCGTCTTTCCCGGCGCTGTTTGTTTGCATCAGTACCAAAGATTTGAACCTCTGGTAACGGAGCTCTGGTAGCCGCGGGGGCTCCCCAGTGGAGCTTACCAATGACATTAATTAGTAAATAATACAAATTCTTGCTCTCAAATGGTTATATTATTTATTTGAATAGATGTGAAAAAAAATTAAACAATACAACAACGCGTTGCACGGCTTCAAAGGTAGTATAAGAAAAAAAATAGAAGAATTTGAATGACATGAACTCACTTCACGTGCTGACCAGTAAACGTCCTGCTGATAATTTCAATTTGATTGATTGATGGTTTATTGTTGCAAAATACACAATAAAGGAGAAGGGAGGACTTTAATACTTGTCACCATTATTCACCTGTTATGCCTTCTTTGTCAGACTCGTATTATTCTAGTTAGCCTAATACGTATGCATATATATATATATATATATATATATATATATATATATATATATATATATATATATATATATATATATATATATATATATATATATATAACAAAATCAGCCCTATTAAGTAAATAATATATGTGAAGTCTGATAAATAAGTGTCAATAATAAATAAATGTAACTGATATAGGTGAAAAGTGTCTTGCTGACATATGCTAATATAAGAAAACTTTATTTAATGCTTCTCATCATTATTTCACCTTTTCCGCCTAGGAAATATTAGGCTATCAGCAGATTTGAGCATTCTTTCATCATTCTTTCATCATATCTATTCTTCACAATTACTCTTTATATTTATTCTTCACGTTTACTTTTTGTACGTTTATTTTCATATTACTCCTTCATAATCCTCCGCTCAGCTGATGTAATGTTGACATTTCCCGCCGCTCCGGCATACCAACACTGCCGAATCACGCGCCTTCGTTTTGTCATGATCGTCTCCACGCTGGTAGTCGCCGATACCACGAAAACAGCGACTGTGAAAGCAGATCGAGGCGATGGTAATGCCTGTTACCAGGATGGTAGGGCCTTTGGTTAGGGTGCGTATCATACGACTGTGAAAGCGGCCCTTAGGCTCTTCGTCTCATCAGCTTTCATCTTCTTATGGATAGTCTTTTACTTCTTAAATTCCGTTGCGATGTTGCCTCTCTTTCTATCTTTTATCGATATTCTCACGCTGACTGCTCTTCTGAATTTGCTAACTGCATGCCTTCCCCCCTCCTGCGGCCTCGCCCCACACGACTTTCTGATCAAGCTCATCCCTATACTGTCCAAACTCCTTATGCAAGCATCTTCACTCTTTCATCCCTCACGCTGGTAAACTCTGGAACGATCTTCCCTAATCTGTATTTCCTCCTGCCTACGACTTCAAGTCTTCCAAGAGGAGGGTTTCAGGACACCTCTCCTCCCGAAACTGATTTATCTTTTTGGCCACTATTCAGGAGCAGTGAGTAGCGGACTTTTTTATTTCATTATTGTTCTCTTTTTTTTACGCTCTTGCACTGTCTCCTCTGCTGTAAAAAAAAAAAAAAAAAAACTCCAGACGGCACGAGGACGGCAGCAGCGACGCACACGGGACGGGAGCGAGACACGTCCTCCTTCACCCACAGCCGCCAGCAGACTCGATGATGCGTTCGAAGATCCTTCAGAACTGCAGGGTGCTGAGTTATTTGCAACTTACCATAGGCTTGTTGTTGCAACACTCAAGCTTCATGTCAGGACAAGAAGAATCTCGAAATGCAACTCTACTGTGTTCCATCTCGAGAGATTGGAGGACCTGGCATGTGCACAGTAGTATGCAGTGACAGTCTCAAATCGGTTTGAATTGCTCGGCACCTTGGAGGACCCTGTAGAACGGTGGGATACCTTCAAACGCGAGACTCTGCAAGCTGCCGAGGAGTGCACTGGAGAGCGCCCGAGATATAGGAGTGGCTTTGCCTCGGTGGAGACGCTAGACTCTAGAGTATATCGAGGGGAATCGCGCTGCCATACTTGCTGGGAACCGGGACCAATACAGGGCTCTGTCACGTAGGACTAGAGCACTCCTGAGGAGTGACAAGGAGAGGTATGCCAGGGGTCTCGCCGAGGAGGTCGAGGGCCATTTAAATGCGAATGACCTCCGACCTGCTTACCGAGCCCTGAAGAAGCTCCGCTCCAAGTCTTCCTCTCAGGTGAGTGCTATCCGAACAGCTGACGGCTGCCTCGTGTCGGACATGGATGGGGAGAGGGCTCGTTGGGCTGAGTACCTTGAGTAGCTGTACATGGCAGACCCTCCACGTGGGCAGCGTCCAATTGCTGGGTTGCAGGTGGCGGATGTTTACCCACCCATTGACGAAAGCCCACCCTCTTTGGTTGCGGTCAGAGAGGCTGTGGCTAAGTTGAGGGGTGGGAAGGCACCTGGCGCCTGGAACATCAGCGCAGGGCTGCCCAAAGCTGGAGGTGAGGCCATGATCCACGGGTTGCATGCGGTCTTGACTGCCCTATGGCAGTCCGGTACCATTCCTCCTGACTGGAAGAGGGGGTTGGTAGTCCCTATCTGGAAAGGGAAAGGGGGCTGCCAGGACTGCAACATCCACTGTGGTATTACACTGCTCAGTGTGCCAGGCAAGGTGCTTGCCCACCTATTGCTGATGAACCTGCAGAGACCTGAACAGTCTGGGTTCACGCCTGGTAAGTCAACAAATGATCGTATCCTAGCGCTTCGCGTACTGGTGGAGCGCCGAGGTGAGTTTCGACAGGGGACGCTTGCAGCCTATGTCGATCTCATGAAGGCGTTCGATTCAGTGCAAGGTGAGGCACTTTACGATCTGCGACTCCTTGGGATTCCTGCGAGGACTATTGGTTTGCTGACTGGCCTGTATTCTAGGACAGAGAGTGCTGTGAAGTGTGTGTGTGGGGCCTTGCCCAGCTTCTTTCCCGTGAATGCGGGAGTGAAGCAGGGATGTGTCCTTGCCCCATCGCTTTCCAACACTTGTATGGACTGGGTACTGGGCAGATTGAATGATTGATTATTGGATCGTTGTGTCTTGGCGCCGCAACTGCAGAGTTGTGGACCAGAGTCATTGCGGAGCATCCATTGGCAATACCAGGGTCACTGACCTTGTTTTTGCTGATGATGCAGTAATCCTAGCGAAGTCGCTGGAGGTTTTGGTGATGGCTCTCGGGGCCCTGCACGAGGAGGCAAAGCCCTTAGGACTTCAGGTCTCCTGGGCCAAGACCAAGGTACAGATGTTTGGAGGCTTGCTGGATGACACAGTACAGTCTGTTCACGCGTGTGGCGAGGACGTTGAGATCTCAGAAAGTTTCACGTATCTTGGTAACGTAGTTCATAACAACGGTGAGTCTGGCCAAGAAGTCTGACGGCGGATTGGTCTGGCCCACGATGTTATGGACTCGCTCAACACGAGTATATGGCGTTGTCGATAGCTGTGCAGAAGGACAAAGATCCGGATCTTCAAGTCCCTTGTGCTCCATGTCTTACTCTATGGTTGTGAAACATGGAGACTTGGAGAGGCGGATTAATGCCTTTGGTAATAAGTGTCTACGCAGAATCATGGGATATCGCTCGAATGACTGTGTCAAACCGGCGACTACACCGTGAGACTGATTCGACATATATTACCTGCATATTTCGTCTATGCCAACTCCGGCTATACGGACACGTGGCACGTTTTCCGGAAGCTGATCCTGCTTCTCGGGTTGTCTCTGTAAGAGACAATCCAATGTGGAGGAGGCCAAGGGGATGCCCACGGAGTTCGTGATTTTAGCAAGTCGATAGATCCTGCCGGGAGGTACTCGGGTTTGGAAGGGGGCCAGCATGGAGACTCGCCCCCCGGCATATGCCCCCACTGTTTGATTGATTGAGTCATCAAACAGAGCTGTGGGGATGAGTGCTAGTTCATAGGCGATAACGTTTTTGATGTTCACATTTCTAGAACTGTCTTGTAGTCCAATAACTCTTGAGAAGAAGAATTATATATCATACATGACTTTATGGCCAACTTTTATTCCCTTTCTTATCACGGACATGGTGGCGACTCTTTTTTCAATATTGTTCCATATCAATTTGGCAAATATTTATGAACTCAGGAAGCAGCTCCTCATCAATGCTTAATGCCTTCTCAACATTCACAGATGATATAACAACGTAACCAGTGGCTAAGTTGGCAAGTTCATCTGGGTCTGCATCATGACTGAGATGGTGGATACACATATCAATTATCTTTCTGATTCCATCCCTGTCTTTCTTATCACTCTCCATACGAGCAACTGACTCTTCTTTGTGAGTCCTCTGGAATCTTTCATCAGCTGTCTCACCTCTCATGCCAGCCAACTAGCTGCACATATGACGGCTGAGAGCCCATGTTTTCAAGGTTTCTGGATTGAGTGTGACTCCAACAATTTCAGCTCGCCAGTGCCCATACCTCATGAAGGTTGATTCTATGAACATGTCACTCCAGATGCCATTCCATAACCCCTCCATATGCCGTATGACATGTTTGCCATTCAGGAAATGAGCAAGGATAACTGATGGTAGTCTCCCAATCGTTCTCAGGTAGATCAAAAGTGATCTGGCATTGTTCGAGTGCCCTGCAGCAAAGCCATATACTATCATTGCTTTCACACACTCTGCATGCAGGGACCAATCTGCCTCTCTGCTTTGACATATGCCATCATGATGAAGACAGGCTTTATAAGGTAGTCAGTCCATACCCTACATACTCATGATTGCTCTATTTTCCAAATTCTCCATGGGGTCATCACACTTGACTAAAGTGTCTTGAAGGACTGGTTCAAGGATTACTTCTGCCACCATTCGTCAAGCACGTGAAGACTGTGGGAACTCCTTGCCTGTGAACATTTTCTTAAAGTTATATAATTAAGATTTTTTATTTCCCACTTCTGGATAGCAACACAAGCAACAAAAAACAGTCCAGCAAACGAGGGAGCAAAAAAAAAAAAAAAAAGATAATTATAATCAAATAAAGCTAGTCCTGTACTGTAAATTGTTCAACGCTGACTGATGTCCATCAGGTTGATTAATAATGTTGGGTGTACACATTTTGGGCCTATAAAAAAAAATATACCCATATGCAAGGTTAGGCAAAAAAAGACCCTCCGGCTGCCGGACTAGAGGGCAAAACATAAGAAAACAAACAAAAAATAAAGATAGAATAAAAAGCCCGCAAAACGCTACAAATGCAAAAGCAAATTGAGTTATGTTGAGAAGAGGTAAATTTAGGATGGAGAGGTGTCTTGATACTACCCTAATTGATTGTACATCCAGTTCTCATTATTTTATGCTACCAATTACCCAACCTTTACCTGTACACATATACCTGACTGCCTCACTGCCACCCTCCCGTCCCTTGGTAACTGGTATGGGAAACATGATGGAGACTGCTGCTATTGATGATGTTGTATGTATCGTGGAAAGTGATAGGCTATCCTGTTTGTTGATATTGTTGACATGGTTATTTGCTTGAGGTATCAGTTATTTGTTTCATGAAACAGTGATAGTCTGCTGTTTGTTGATAGTGTTATTTGCTCAGTATACTTATTATTTGTTAAATGATACATGTTTTTGTTGCATAATTAGGCCCGTCGTCTCAGATGCTGACGGCTCTCACATTCACTATTTCAAAAGGGCGAAAAAGAGATGAATCGGGTTCTCATATTTTTTTTATTTTCACGTCCATAGTACAAAGTACATAAGACGAGAATAGTGGACATCACTTTATTGAAGATGAATAATCTTTGGAATACTTGTCAACAACGAACAGAACAACATGCCAGTGGTTCAGTGAACAGAACTTAACTTCATGAAAGTCAATTTTCTAAGCTATAACTCTTTAAATGACGCTCATATAGTGCAATACATTTTTTTTTCGTGTGTGCATTAGTACAATTATTAATAAAATGATTTCGTGAAACAATCCTTAATACTCAACACATACAACATTATTAAGAAAACGTTCATTATGCATCCATATTCACTTAAAAATATACGGTAAACAAGTAGGCTAATCCTTATAGATTCATATTTCGGTGGTGGTGAGGAAGGTGGTGGTGGTGCTGGAAGTAAGGTGGTGGTGTAAGATTGCTCCCTTCCTATAAGAGGGAGCACGGGCCTTTGCCAGAGGCAGTGGACTGAGTGGAACGCCAGCACTCGTCGAGCGAGCAACTCTCCTGGGTCCATACTTATAAAGATATTGTGTGTTTGACGTAAGTATCGCCATAACTAGGTGTAAAAGTTGTAGCTCTCACCATAAGATTCAGATTTCATCGCTACCAACCACGGCGAGGCACCTTATCAGTCAGCTCAGTTCTTTTATATCAATATTTAGGCTAAATAACACCGAAAAATTATGAAAACTATTTACTAAAAATACACTACATCCGTTATAAAATTGTTTTAGAAGGTAATGATGAAATTTGTAAATATGATGGCATTGCTTATGTAGGCCCCGTTAAAACTAGTGAGCAAAATGGCAGAGAATTCAACAACTTCCGCCGCGTCTGCTGCTGCTGCTTCACCTTCCCCTCTCTCCGCCGAGTGCGGCGAGCGGAGGAGGAACGATAACTGGGCTCAGGAGGAATTGCTCCTCCTAGCCCAGTTATTTCAAGAGCGCAAGGCGCTCATCAAAGGAGACTTCACCGTCTGCAATACCCGGGGGAAGGCGGCTGCCTGGAAGGCGATTGTAGATCGCCTTACAGAGGCCTTTCCCCGGGGCAGAACCATCAAGGACTGCCAGAAGAAGTGGCAGTCCCTGTAGTCCACGGCGAAAAAGAACATCTCCGCCCACAAACAAGCGGTCACTGCCACAGGTAAGAAATGTTTCCATGTTTCACGACATAAAATTATTAGTCAAACACTACACTACGGTACACTTCCACTTTAGAAAAAGTAGTGGCAGGTAAAAGGTGAGACGTATTCAACTTTATGTAGCAGACTAACATAATATTAGGCAGGCCCAACAAAACTTACCAGTAACATGATAATCTACATATTAATAGGTATTTTCCAATTTCCCCTTACTCATCCTTAGTCATTTTCCTGTCTCAAGTTTACCTTGCAGTATTACTGAATCAATAGTTTTAGAATACATGATAATTATTTTTATGAGACTCATGGACACTGCTGAAAACCGAAAGTGATGGTCAGTATAACACCCATAGGACTCATAAAAACTGAACCTCCCCAGTCAGATTACTCTAATAGCATAGACCTTTACAGTACTACTACCTGTAAATCATTATACGTGAAGAGGTTGCATAAGGTTCTTAAGGAAAGGGAAATAAAATTCATATGAATTGTTTTCAAGTAGTATTGTCTGGCACGTGTGGTATTTAAGGTTGTGGCTGCCTGCCTGCCTCTGGTGGAACATGTGGTTGAATGGAGTAGATAAATTTCACCCACATTTTACTAGAAACTGCTCTTAAATTTGTTCCTGTACAAAATTCTATATTTTTTTATAAGAAAATGGATGTTGTTAAGGCATGTAACTTACATATTGCCTCTGAAAAAAAGATCCTTAACCTTAAAGAAAAAAATTGAAATCCATTATTAGAATACAAAAGAAGGAAATTGTACTGTTGTAATCACTTCAGTCCTTGATCATCTACCCTTTTCATCTACCATGCCCAACACTAGTGCAACAGGTATTTGGTATTGTTATGCTGTATTTAATGTGCATCTGTAAAAGTTTTAATGGCAGCATGAACATGCATGTTGATAGACTTGAATTCAAAATGAATGCCAGAGAACAAGTTGTTCTTCTGAAAGTGTACTACAAACTTTTACAGCCATTGTAAAATAAGTCATATGCTTGCATTTTCGTTGTTGACATTATTACAATGACTTATGTCACATCTTTTTAATTCTAGGTGGTGGTCCAGCTCCCCCTCCTCTCTCGCAGCTGGACGGCCTCGTTGCTGACATCTTGGGGAGCGGCAATCTGGTGTTTGGTGGCTGCCACGATCTGCCAACAGACATCCATGTCGGTGAGCCACCTGCTTCTCCCCTCATAACCGTCAGCTTCGAGGATCAAAGGTATGGGCTACTTCACCACTTAGGATTGTATTGTTGATGCTATTTCTCGGGTTACCTGCTTAGTTTATTAGCATAATGAGAAATAAATTAACCCCTCGCTTTTACGGAAATCAACAAACTTTTCTGGTACAGTCCTGTGTCTGCGGGAATTCACTGATACACTTTGACAGGTGAGGGGTTTGGTTCCTTAGTGGCCCGGCATAAATTATACGCCCTATTGTAAACACTTTCATTCTTGTCCTTTGGTGAATCCCCTTTCATCTGCAGTCATGAATATATATTTTTAATTACAATAATGAACACCAAAAGATAACTTTAAGCTCGTATACCAAACAAAGTTTGGATATATATGAAAAGTTTGAACCACTCAGACTACTGGATGTTAAGATGCGTCACCTCCTTTCCCCCTTTTAGTTTGTTATAGCGAGGGTTTATCAAATTGCAAAATTGCATGATTACTTAGCATAAGGAAACATATTTGTCAAACTGGACTGTAATAGATTTGCACACGTCCATGATTGTCCGGGACCCACAGAAGGTATATGTAAGGTGCCATGGAAATAACTTCAAAATTGAGTTTTTTTTATATTTTTTTTTACCATGCGTGACTGCACATGCTCTCAGTGCTCTGTCACACAGCAAAGTTGTTATAATAAAAGGTTTCAGTAGGAATTCATGAAGTTAAATTTGCTGCTGTGCATTAGCATATATTTGGACAATTTTTGTTTTATTTAATTTTCATACTATATCTGGAGATCAATTTGAAATTATTTTCTTCCTCATTTGGAGTTTCCTAACTCAATTTTCAGTGTGCTTACCACAAACTAATTGCATTTATTTGTTGCATAAAAGTATGAATAAAAATTTTGTAAATCAACACTTACCGTGTATTATTTTAAAATTAATTTAATAATTCAGTGGATGTAGTGCCAGCATTAACTAAAAATGGTATACGTTAATATTTATTATGATTCTGAACATATTAATACTTTTTCAACATACATCTTTTTCACTTAACCAGCAGGCTACTTGAGGAGGAGGAGGAGGAGGACGACCTCGTGCCTGTGCTGTCTGGCCCGAGAGTTCTCCCCTGTACAAGTCACCACCTTCACTGCTGCTGCTGCTGCATCTTCCTCCACCCCTCAGGCAGTTCCACAGCCAGCTCAAAGCTTCCTTCTTGCTGATAAAGAAGAAGCCCTTCACCTTACTAAGAAGAGGAAGCTTGAACTGGCTATCTTAGAGGAGGAGCTTGCCATCAGAGCAGCAGTTCGGCGGGCAGAAGAGGCCAAGGTAGCCACCGAAGAGGCCAAGGCAGCCACCGAAGAGGCCAAGGCTGCCTATTATGAGGCCCTCACCAAAAAACTTGGTTAATGGGAACAAACTTGGCTTGGCAGCTTCTGCATCAATTATGATGAGATCAGGTACGCGACGGTTTCATATTCTAAAATCAGTTAACATTTCTTTGGGTTATTTACGTTAAGTTCCAGAAAAATTGATTTGCACCAGTCAGTAAAAAGGTGAACATGGGCCTAAGTACTCATTACATTCATCATTTAATATTCTACCAACAATTACCGTGTCATCAGCATTTTTAATTATTGTGTAATTACTAAAACCACTTCAACAATCGTCTGTTTATAAGCTAACAGCTTCCTTTTCTTTATATAAGCTAAAAGTTTATACACACACGATTGTAGAAGTGGTTTTAGTAATTGCACAATAATAAAATATGCCGATGACACGGTGATTGTTGGTAGAATATTAAATGATGAATGTAATGAGTACTTAGGCCCAAGTTCACCTTTTCACTGACTGGTGCAAATCAAATTTTCTGGAACTTAACGTAAATAACCCAAAGAAATGTTAATTGATTGTAGAATAAGAAACCGTCACGTACCGGATCTCATCATAATTGATGCAGACGCTGTAGAGAGGGTGAAAGTATAAATATGGAGCTGCCCTGTGTAGGCCACTCGGCCTCTTGCAGTTTCCCTATGTTCTTATGTTCTTATTCGGGTTTAATGATTAACAGTGATTTAAAAGGTAGCAGAAATACAAACATGGGAGTGAATAAATGTGATAGCTTCATTTTGAAAAATTTACACATATGTTAAAAGATAATAAGTAGGTTGAGTGCAGAAGCAAATTAAATCAACAAAATTAATCATGGAGGAACATTGAATCAGGTGGACATAACCATGGAAGAGGTAACCCATCACCTCCACTCCTGCTGCTACATTAGTTCTAGGAGAAACTGGCAGGTGGGAGAGGGGCGGCCAGAGGGGTCAGCCAAGGTCAGTACCGCCTCGCATCTTGCCACACACACTCCAACACGTTTCGCTTCCTCTCATAGGTCAGCTATTTACTAACTTAAAATTAATTTATTTAGATAATTTGATAATCCAATAAGGTCATAGTGTCATGATTGTTTAGTTTGTATAATAATAACAAAGGTTTTGTATACATACCACAACACTTGACAAATTTGGAATACAACATTGTCAGGTGTCATCATGATGATCTTACTGGAGAAGTAATAGTGCAAGACGTGCCAGGATCTCTTGAGCTCCACATTGAAAGTAAAACCAGTACAGCAGAAGACTCTACGTCCAAAAATCTTCCAGATCAAGGAAAAGGAAGCTATGTGAATCGCAGCCAAACTGGAGATATAAACAACTACAATACTACAAGGTGAAGCAACGAGGAAGAACTTACGAGGACAATTTGCAGAAAATGAAGGAAGAAATGGAGCATCTCACCCCTCTGGAACTGTTCGAGTCAATAATGTCTCCAAATATTTATGATCATATTATAAAAGAAACAGTGTGCTATGCAACTGCATGCAAAAACAAAGGTGAATTTGTGTTTACTGTAGAAGAGCTAAAGTGTTTCATAGCAATCTTGCTTTTTTTATCATATCACAAACTACCAACAGAGAGACACTATTGGTCCAAGGAAGAGGATCTGGGAGTGTCTTTGGTGAAAAAACAATGTCTCGCAATAGATTTCAGATTATAAAAGGCGTTGTCCACTTTGTGACAATGCAGAGGCTGAAAGCAATAAATCAGATAAGGGGTTCACAGTAAGAAATCTTATTACATTACTTCAAGAAGCATTCATATAATTTGTAGTATTTGAGCCTTGTATCTCTGTTGATTAAATGATGGTAAAGTACTATGGGCACAATAGTTTAAAACAATTTATTTAGGTAAAACCTGTTAGATTTGGCTACAAACTATGGGCACTTTGTGGAACCTCAGGGTATTGCTACAACTTTGACCTTTATTGTGGTAAGAACTCTGAACTTGATGGGAATGAGGACTTATTATTAGGTTCAAAGGTAGTACTGCGAATGTTACAGGCCGTAGCTGATCCAGAATCTCATTCATTATTTATTGATAACTATTTTACTACTTATAACTTATTAGTACACCTAAGAAATCTTGAATATCAGGTGACAGGAACATTGAGGAGAATCTTTTGAAACAGTGTCCCCTGGAGTCCTCATGTGCTATGGAAAAGAAACCATGAGGGGTATATGACTACAGGTTCGACACAAATGAGGAAATTCTGATGTTAAAATGGTTTGATAACAAATGTGTGACAGTTGGAACTAATTATGATACAGTAGAGCCTCTTGCAAAAGTTCAGCGTTGGCTGAAACATACAAAGACAAAGGGAAGTGTTCCACAGCCAAATGCAATGTTCAATTATACCAAACACATGGGCGGGGTTTATCACCACGACTGGTTAGTAGGTAAATATTCTGTGTCAATTCGAGAAAAGAAATGGTACTGGCCCTTATTCACGCGATTCATAGATATGGCAGTGGTGAATTCATGGGTCATTTACAGGATGTTACATCAAGGAGACAACAATGCACAGCTGAGTGTTTTAGACTTCAAACGAGCTATCTGTGTACCATATATGAAATTAAGCTGCATGGGAGTGACAATGGGACGACCCTGTAGTGCTTTGACATCTTGCACAAGTGTTACTGATGTTCGGTATGATGGCAAAGACCATATAATTGAGAAGAGGCAAAAGCAGCAACGATGTCAAAACAAACCATGTACAGCTAAGCCAAGAACATATTGTTATAAATGCAATGCTACTCTATGTGTAGAGTGCTTCGGCTCATATCATCAGAGAAGATAAACTCTTCATAGAATAAAAGCAATTTTTAGTTCATGCTTCTGTTTGAAAGATGTTGTGAATTTCAATTATCATACCATACTATTACCAAGATGTTATAATTGCTCCAGTCATATAACTTTGTCTTCAAATCAGGATACTTTTCTGTAAGCTTTGTAATCTCACTTGTAGTCTTATTATCCCAGTGTCCCCATTTGAGGACAGCTTATTGTAAGCTTACTAATAGAATTTTTTTTTCTTTGAGCATTTATTATTATTCTTAACCCATCATTTTACAGTATTCTACAAACAAACTCAGTTTATTTCAAAAATAAAAAGTAATGTAATGGGTTAAACACATACATCATTATATAGAGACCGTTCATTATACATCCATATTCATCAATCACACACTACATTAATAAAAAGTAGGCTACTTCTGTTAAATTGATACTGTTTTAAACACGTAAAGCATTATTAAGGAAGCATTCATTGTGTACTTCCACATTCATTAATCATATACAGCACTTATAAAAGTAGGCTATTCCTAATAAATTCATCTCTTCAATGCATACACCATTATTAAAAAAAAAAGCATTTATATCACATTCATAGTCACTTCATATTAAACTCCACATAAGTATACAACCCAACACACAAGCAATTATTATACTATGAACACTCGTATTATACATCTCTCAACTTCTTACGGCCACTCACAGTTTACAATGAACACTTTAAATTTCTCTTACAACGTTTTCCATTTCTTTCGACCGCTAAAAGACTTAAAATGGCTTCTTACATCCTGCTCATTTTATTAAAATTTCTTGCGATAAATTCACAACTTACAATAACGCTCTTAAACATCTCGTAACTTCTTGCATCTTTTACGACCACCTTTCGCTTGGCAATGTTATGCAATGACGTCATCGACCATACCAGCCGGTGCATTTAGGAAACTAGTAGGTTATTATGCATTGAATTGAATTACAAAGCTATTATTTTGCATTTACGAATACTACTAAGTTATTATTATGCATTTAAGAAAACTAGGCTATTATTTGCAGCAACCTTTTTTTTCTAGAGATAAATTAATTCTCTCTCTCTCTCTCTCTCTCTCTCTCTCTCTCTCTCTCTCTCTCTCTCTAGAATGCACACTGACGACCAAAGCCAAGCAAGTATTTAGCTTATGGAATGCAGAAAATCTTATTACAGAGCGTGGACTAGTGGAAACAAGAGCATTCATAACATATTTTTTTTAACCCGTGGGCTTCGGCTACGGGAAAGCCGATAAGTGGCCGGGAAACGACAAAATTACACTGCATTTTGAGACTAAGAAAAAAACAGGGAATGTACATCAAAGTACTCCTCTCAAAACCAAAAAGCCGTTAAAAATATTTACTTTTACTCAAACTCCATTCTTTTTGGGTGGTGTTTGTCACAAAATAAACAGTCTCGTGACGTATGGCATCTAGCCAATAGTCGCTTGTTGTCTACTATAGCGAATTTGACGAGTGATTACTGTATGGATAGGTAGGTCAGTCTGCCATGACCCTACAGCACCACCTTTGACAAAAAAGCCCACCTGAAGATCACTTACACACCACAATGACCTCGTACTTTCATGGTGGGTTGCGCTATGCCACCACCGACTACAATTAGCTCGAATTAGGTGTTTTATGGAGAGCCCTTTTTAGAGTCCACCGTACCACAGCCCCGACTCGTGAAAGCCCTGAAAAGGGTCTCCCAACGTTCTCGGGTTAAAGAAACATAATCGTCGTGCAGTTGATGCTCACATTTTCGTAAGAAAAATCATCAAGGAGGGCGCCCCCCTGGGCACACAGTATGTCCTATGTCTTTGAAATTTAAATATGTTGTTTGTTGGTGTAAATGTATGACATTCTGTGAATTTCGTGAAATGTAGGTGAATGTGTAGGGGAGACTCAAACAGAGCATAAAATCTTCTATTTGTTTCACAGACTTTAGTTTTTAGTTAATTACTTTGAAAAAAAATACCATATAACATTTGTGTATATATGTACATTTCTCATTTTGTAAATTTATTTTTTTTGTTTCGGCCTCGAACAAAATTTTCACTAATAATTTTCTCCACTTTTTCTCCCGTTTTCTTTTTACCTTTTTTTTTAAATGTACAAAATGAGAAAAATTGCCATTTAGTTGTAGTTTATATTGATACCTTACAAAAGACTATTAGACTGTTGATTTTGTGATTTTTTTTTTTGAAGTGTAAAAAACACATTTTCGAGATTTTGGCTCCTACATTTTTTGTTTTTTTGTTTTTTTCCATTTCATGTGTTTTGCCATTTTTATTCACTTGACTGGCATGAAATCTTCACATATGATTGTTTATACCTTGTTCACTTAGTGGAGAAGGATAAGGCATCTGGTCCCCCTTTATAAAAAAAAAGTTATCACTCAAAGGTGGTGGTGGTGGTGGTCGCGGTGAGGTTGGTGTGAAGATAGAGTCGTGACTCTTGCTCCTAGCGTTGCTTTCTTGCGTGTTTCCTGGGTCTTCATTTTGTTCCAGAAGCCTTCTTTATGTTAATAACTCTGCACATGGTTGCTTTGCGCTTGTACGTCATTATAAAGGCGTTTTTGGGTTATAGCGCAGCGAAAATTTTCAACGTCCTCCCCAGTCAACGTCTGTGGGAGAACTGAGAAGCAGAGTACGCATTTCACATTCGGCAGCTGTCACGAGTGGATAGAGGGATGATGGATGACAAAATTTACAGGGAAATAGAGTTTCTAATGTGAATTTTACGTGCGTACAAGCCCTGAGAAATACCACGTGTGTTGGCGCGCTATAGCGTAACAGCGCGGGGCATTGAAATATTTTAAAGGGACCCTATTATTTTTAATATTCTACACAAATATGCTTCATTACCTGGTAGTACATAGCATCCCCGACATGTTGAGCGAGAAAAACTAATTTAGTCAGTTTAAAAAAAAAAATATTCGTCAAAAAAATATACCCTTCTCTCACACCCACACACACTCTTTGCTCCTTGCACACACACACACACACACACACACACACACACAAACACGTCACATATAACTCGAATGTAGCTCTGCTGGATAGTTGCCGTCTTTCGCTAGCGGCGTCAGAAAAAAATTGGAAACTGTGTCAACACTTGTATCCCACGACTGTACGGTAGGCTATTTTTGCTCTTAACAAATTTTTCAGGTTGTTATATTTCTCAGAGCCAATTCCACAGTCCATCACAGTGGCTTTGTAATCGCCCGAACGAAACTTTAATCTTTTACACTCCGTAATGGTTAGGTTTTCGATGCAGCACCAGACACACAAGAGATGTCCCGTATGATTTCCTAAGAAGATAACCTATTAACCAATCCATGAACACAAAACACTACGCAATTAATTTTGTAAGTCTTTGGTGTTGATTTGCAGGCTTACTAACACATCATGGCGAACTGTGAAAGAGGCCATTGGTCCTTTGTAGAGTTTCCAAGCTATACAGGAATGATTCTTATTGACCTGAAGGCTTCGACGAAATATATATATATATATATATAGATATATATATATATATATATATATATATATATATATATATATATATATATATATATATATACATAATATATAAGGCTATTTTGCATCTAAACTTTTTTTTTTGTTTCTTAGTTTTTGTAGAGTTTCAAGATATGATATTGTCCTGAAGGCTTTTTTTTTTTTTCACAAAAAAGGAGGCAGCTCAAGGGCACACAAAAAAGAAAACAATATTAAAAAAAAAGCCCGCTACTCGCTGCTCCCCCCCCAAAAAAATTAAAAGAGGTGGTCGAAACAAAGGTCAATTTCGGGAAGAGAGGTGTCCAGATACCCTCCTCTTGAAAGAGTTCAAGTCGTAGGCAGGAGGAAATACAGATGAAGGAAGATAGTTCCAGAGTTTACCAGCGTGAGGGTTTGAAAGAGTGAAGATGCTGGTTAACTCTTACGTATGGGGCTTGGACAGTATGGGGATGAGCATGAGTAGAAAGACGTGTGCAGCGGGGCCGCGGGAGGAGGGGAGGCATGCATTTAGCAAGTTCAGAAGAGCAGTCAGCATGAAAATATCGATAGAAGATAGAAAAAGAGGCAGCATGGCGGCGGAATTTGAGAGGTAGAAGACTATCAGTATGAGGAGAGCTGATGAGACGAAGAGCCTTAGCCTCCACTCTGTCAAGGAGAGCTATGTGACTGAACCCCCCCCCACACATGAGATGCATACTCCATATACGAGGGCGGACAAAGCCCCTGTAAATGGACAGCAACTGTGCGGGGGAGAAGAATTGGCGGAGACGGTACAGAACGCCCAGCCTCGAGGAAGCTGATTTAGTAAGAGATGATATATGAAGTTTCCAGTTGAGATTTTGAGTTAAGGATAGACCGAGGATGTTTAGTGTTGAGGAAGGTGATAGCTGAGTGTTGTCAAAGAATAGGGGATAGGGGATCTATACATCCAACATGGCGGCAGGTGGAAGTCGGTTAAGGGAGCTCCTTATATTTGTTGAAATATCTACGTTCTGCCACAATGTACTATGCTGTGACTATGAGAGCCCGAAAGTGCATATGTGCTGAGTTAACTGACGGCGTAAAATAACTGTCTGATAAAGGACATAATCAGAAAACGCAGTAAGACCTAACAGTGTTACTGACAGCCAGCTGTTACGTATAAACAAGCCCGCCTTCCCCCGCACCGAGTAAAGGTGGCAACTAGTGTTACATACTCTCGCGCACCGCGGAGCCCTCTGATGAATGTGGTCTAGAACCCTTACAGCAGCAATGGGTATCAATCAAGAAGATTTCGTGAAGGCGTTCGTCAGTGCCCTTGGTGAGGAGAGAGTGGTGAAGAAGCTGGATGATGTTCTATGTCAGCGTCTAGTGAAGGAGATGCAAGAGCTTCGTGACGTCATCAAACAACGAGACTCAAGGATCACTGATCTTGAAAAGGAGGTAACTAGCCTGAAAGAAGCGTTGGACCACCAGGAGCAGTACTCACGGAGGAACAACCTTAGAATTACAGGCAATGAAGAAAAAGAAACCGAAGATGTTGCACAAATGACAATGGATCTGATTTTTTTTTTTTTTTTTACAACAAAGGAGGCAGCTCAAGGGCACACAAAAAAGAAAACAATAATAAAAAAAAGCCCGCTACTCGCTGCTCCTAAAAAAGAAACAAAAGATGTGGCCGAAAGCAAGATCAAATAAGGGAGGAGAGGTGTCCTGATACCCTCCTCTTGAAAGAGTTCAAGTCGTTGGTAGGAGGAAATACAGATGAAGGAAGATTGTTCCAGAGTTTACCAGCGTGAGGGATGAAAGAGTGAAGATGCTGGTTAACTCTTGCATAAGGGTTTTGGACAGTATAGGGATGAGCATGAGTAGACAGTCGAGTGCAGCGGGGCCGCGGGAGGGGGGGAGGCATGCAGTTAGCAAGTTCAGAAGAGCAGTCAGCGTGGAAATATCGATAGAAGATAGAAAGAGAGGCACCATTGCGGCGGAATTTAAGAGGTAGAAGACTATCAGTATGAGGAGGAGAGCTGATGAGACGAAGAGCCTTAGCCTCCACTCTGTCCAGAAGAGCTGTGTGAGTGGAGCCCCCCCACACATGAGATGCATACTCCATACGAGGGCGAACAAGGCCCCTGTATATGGACAGCAACTGTGCAGGGGAGAAGAACTGGCGGAGACGGTACAGAACGCCCAGCCTCGAGGAAGTCAAAGAATAGGGGATAGTTGTTTGGAAGATTGTGTCGAGTGGAGAAACTGTGTTTTTGAGGCGTTGAAGGACACCAGGTTCTTCTTGCCCCAATCGGAAATAATAGTAAGGTCTGAGGCTAAGCGTTCTGCAGCCTCCAGCCTTGAGTCGTTAAGTTTCTGTAGAGTGGGTCTTCTATTAAAAGAAGTTGAGTAATGCAGAGTGGAATCATCGGCGTAGGAATGGATAGGACAGTTCGTTTTGGAAAGATCATCAATGAACAACAGAAAAAGAGTGGGAGATAGGACAGAACCCTGTGGGACACCACTGTTAATAGATTTAGGGGAAGAACAGTGACAGTCTACCACGGCAGAAATAGAAGGGTCAGAAAGGAAACTGGAGACAAAGGTACAGAAAGAAGGATAGAAACCGTAGGAGGATAGTTTGGAAAGCAAAGATTTGTGCCAGACCCTATCAAAAGCTTTTGATATGTCCAGCGCAATAGCAAAAGTTTCACCGAAACGGCTAAGAGAGGATGACCAAGAGTCAGTTAAGAAGGCTAGATCACCAGTAGAACGCACCTTGCGGAAACCATACTGGCGATCAGATAGAAGGTCAGAGGTGGAAAGGTGCTTTTGAATCTTCCGGTTAAGGATTGATTCAAAAGCTTTAGATAGACATGAAAGTAAAGCTACAGGACGGTAGTTTGAGGATTGGAGCGATCACCTTCTTAGGCACAGGCTGTATGAAGGCATACTTCCAGCAAGAAGGAAAGGTAGATGTTGACAGGCAGAGGCGAAAGAGTTTGACCAGGCAGGGTGACAGCACGGAGGCACAGTTTTAAGGACAATAGGAGGCACTCCATGAGGTCCATAAGCCTTCTGAGGATTGAGGCCAGAGAGCATAGAAAACATCATTTTGAAGAATCTTTATAACAGGCATAAAGGAGTCAGAGGGGGATGAGTAGGAGGAATATGCCCAGAATCGTCCAGAGTGGAGTTTTAGAAAAGTTTGAGAGAAGAGTTCAGCCTTAGAGATAGATGAGACGGCAGTGTTGCCGTCAAGACTGAGAGTGGAGGAAAGATGAAGAAGTGAAGTTGGAGGAGATGTTTTGGCTGGATGCCAGGAGTCACAGGAAGAGTTAGAAAGCAAGGTTTTGGCATTTTCTATTAATGAAAGAATTTTTGGTTAGTCGGAGAATAGATTTGGCACGATTTCGGGCAGAAAACAAGAATGTGTGTGAAATGGAGCCCATTACAACTGATGACGTTGATCGAGTACATCGTGTCGGACGTAGGAGGGATGACGGAGTGCCTCGGCCTATACTGATACGATTCTCTACATATAGAGCAAGACAGTATATGCCAATAGAAGAAAACTGAATCTGAGACAGAGACAAGGAATTCCAGGAAGACCGTGGACTGGGACGACCGAGAGTGGAGCATCAAATGTGCAGCAGCAGACCGCTATCCAGAACGTCTACGTCAACGAGGACTTGACTAGGCTTCGTGCCTCCCTGCTGTGGAGGGCTCGACGAGGCAAGCAGGCGAACAAAATCAAATACTGGTGGTCATCGGACGGGAACGTGTTGGTGAAGGATTCAAAAGGTACTGTGAGGTCTGTGAGAAATGAGGATGAACTAAGTGCTATAATGTCACAATCTGGCTGAAAAGGTGTTGATAGAGCAAAAGTGAGTCATTGTGTGTGTGTGTGTGTGTGTGTGTGTGTTTATATCCGCGTTTTTGGTGAATAGCTGTTGATAGAGCGAGTCATTGTGTGTGTGTGTGTGTGTGTGTGTGTGTGTGTGTGTGTGTGTGTGTGTGTGTGTGTGTGTGTGTGTGTGTGTGTATACCTATATGTTTAATTATATACGCGTTTAAAGTGAAAAGTTGTTGATAGGGCGAGTCAGTGTGTGTGTGTGTGTGTGTGTGTGTGTGTGTGTGTGTGTGTGTGTGTGTGTGTAATTATATATGCGTTTAAAGTGAAAAGTTGTTGATAGAGCGAGTGTGTGTGTGTGTGTGTGTGTGTGTGTGTGTGTGTGTGTGTGTGTGTGTGTGTGTGTAATTATATACGCATTTAAAGTGAAAAGTTGTTGATAGAGAGAGTCATTGAGTGTGTGTGTGTGTGTGTGTGTGTATACGTATATGTGTAATTATATACGCCTTTAAATGACAAGTAAAATAATGTGAAAACATTAATATACATATGTGTTCCGCGGCTCGATTTAAGAGTAAAAACAAAGGGAAACGGTAACGCCACTGAGGTGCGTCACCTAACTGTGTGTGTGTGCCTCTGTGCGGGGCCTGTGCACACTGCTGTGGGGAAGGCGTAGTGGTTGAATAGCCAAGAACGAGAAAGTTAAGGGGGACAATGGAGGAGGCTTTGGGGTGACTACTATTATTATTATTATTATTATTATTATTATTATTATTATTATTATTATTATTAGCAGTAGTAGTAATAGTAGTGGTGTTGGTGGTGGTAGTAGTATTACTATTATTATTATTATTATTATTATTATTATTATTATTATTATTATTATTATTATTATTATTAACATCATCATCATTATTACTATTGTTATGATTATGAAAACTATTGCATTTATCTTTCTTATGAACATTGTATCAGGTTCCGATTATGATTTTTGCTGCTGAATACTCATATATATGTGTATATGTGTGTGTATGTGCATAAGTATGCAAGTATGCAAGTACGTACTTATGTGTGTATGTATGTATGTATGTATATGTGTATGTATGTATGTACGTATGTATGTGGGCAGGTGGAAGAGAGAGAGAGAGAGAGCGAGAGAGAGAGAGAGAGAGATCTGTCATTGTTGTAATTGATATTCGGCATTGTATATTAAATGGTGTATATGTATTCACGCATATGATCACTTTAGGGCTTGTGTTTAAGGACTATTACTTTATGACTAGTTTGGGTTGTAGTTTAGGGATTTTTCGTTATTTCTTATATATTATTATTACTTTTAGGAACATAGAAGCTACTGAATATGACTGTTTTTGTATGTATTTGAAATACCCATGTATGATGGCTGGAGCAATGTTACCATGTTGTGCAGTGTGTAATTGTGAGGTGCGGTGTGTGAAGCTGCCATTGGTGGGGAGGGGGAGATGTGTGTTGCCTGTTCTGCTGCTGTGTTTCCATTTAGTGCACTAGAGAATACCGATGAATTTATTAACTATTTAAAAGGAAATTTTGGCCCTTCGCAAATTCCTGAGTTTCAAAATTATGCAAACTTTAACCTTACAGATGAAAATGAAGCACAATACAATAACTTACTCGAACAGTTTGATCCAGATATAAATTATATGAATACTATACAAACAGACAACTTATCAAATAAGTACTATGATGGAGATAACTTTAACACGGAGATTAAAGCGATAAATGAAAACAACAGGTTCGCATTACTACATATGAATATCCGTAGTGTCCCTAAAAATCTTCAAAATTTATTGTCGTATCTACAATGTCTGGACATGAGTTTTGATGTCATAGGCCTAACTGAAACATGGATAAATGAAACAAATAAAAATTTGTTTAGCATAAAGAAATATGTGCATAAGGAGTCATTTAGAAAAGTTAAAAGGGGGGGTGGGGTTTCACTATATGTTAAGGAGGGCTTATCTTTTACTGAAAGAGAGGATTTATCAATCAGTAACAGTCACCTTGAGTCATTATTCATTGAGCTGGATTCCGGAAGAAACTTAACAACAAAACCTTGATTGGTGTATTGTATAAGTGTAATGCCCCGACGAGCTTCTTTTCTAAATCCTTCCTATTTCTCAACACAGCCTCTGCGTGTATCGAAATAACACGAGAAATTAATCAAGATCACGGTATTCCCCGGCTGCCTGGGATTGAACCCTCGACCAGCGTGACGGGAGAGCCACTCCTTACCGAGTCGGCCAAAGAGGTACCCCACTGGCTAAGTGGGTTATGGGAGGCTCGTTCATTAGGCCGTCGCCGCACTACATAAGCCTCCGTCAGCAGCAGTGGACTCCTTCCTGGAAACTCTAAGTGATGTTCTAAGTAAAGTGCAAACTGAGCAGAAGGAGAGCTACATTATGGGGGATTACAACATGGATTTACTAAAGAACAAAAGTAATAAGCAAGTGTCTAATTTCATAGATACATTTTTGAGCTATTCATTTCTGCCACTTATTAACAAACCAACCAGAATTACCAGTTCCTCTGCCACACTTATTGACAATATATTCTGTAATTGTGT
The DNA here is from genome assembly GCF_024679095.1 of Eriocheir sinensis. Taxonomy (NCBI): domain Eukaryota; kingdom Metazoa; phylum Arthropoda; class Malacostraca; order Decapoda; family Varunidae; genus Eriocheir; species Eriocheir sinensis. The sequence continues at coordinate 79,640 of NW_026110357.1, read as the reverse complement.
TCACAATAATAATTTTCTTAATGGTATTCTTTGTACAGATATTTCCGATCATCTACCTATATTCTGCATTAAAAAGACGATTCAGCAAAATGAAGAAAAGGTTAAATATGTAAATAAGAGAATATTTAATGACAGTAACATTAATAAATTTAGAGTATTGATGAATAACATTGAGTGGAATAACATTATAGACATAACTGATTGTCAACAAGCTTTTTCAAAATTTCAAAGCCACTTTACAAATTGTTATGAAGAAGCATTTCCATTTGTCAAAATGAAGTTAGGTTATAAAACAAGAAAAGATTAGCTATCAGCAGGGTTAAAAAAGTCAATCAAAATGAAAAACTAAATTTATCTGATCCAGGTTAAGAGACCAACACCAGAAAATAAGAGAAAATATTCTACCTATAAAAGATACCTTCAAAAAACACTCAGACAAGCGGAAAGGGATCACTATAAGGAAGCATTTAACGATAACATTAGTAATGTTAGGAAATCATGGGACTTAATTAATGAAATTATTAATAAAAAGAAAAAGTGTAATTCTTTAACAAGGGAAATAATTATTAACAATAAAAAGGAAGTATGCCCCGAGAATATAGCAAATGGTTTTAATGAATATTTTGTGAATATAGGGACTAACTTATGCAATTCTATACCATCTGTAATTCAAGGCCATGCTGCTTATATGCCACCACCAAATCCTAAATCAATGTTTTTGTATCCCACTGACAATAATGAAGTAATAAATATCATAATGTCATTGACAAGGAAAAGCCCAGGATATGATGGTATTACTACATAAATCATTAGATTGTCTCATCTTAATTATATTAGTGCATTGACTCATATAATCAATCAGTCTCTGTCTCAAGGAGTATTCCCTCAAGAACTCAAAACTGCCAAAGTCATTCCCATTTATAAAGGCGGCGATGCTACTTTGATGTCTAACTACAGACCAGTATCGGTACTCACAGTATTCTCTAAAATTTTTGAAAGAATCATGTACAAAAGGTTGATGGAATTTGTAAAATCATGCAATTTGTTATACAAACATCAATTTGGTTTTCGGGAGCAGCATGGTACTGATCTTGCATTAATCACTCTAATAGACAAGATATCAAAGGCATTGGATGAGGGTGATTATGTATTAGGGGTATTCTTAGATTTAAGCAAAGCCTTTGACACAGTTAGTCATGAAATACTGTTAAATAAACTAGAAACATATGGGATCAGGGGCACAGCTCATAAATGGTTACAAAGTTATCTGTCACATACAAATCAATTTGTAGTTTATAATGAAAACAAATCCAGTACTTTGCACATTAAATCTAGTGTACCGCAGGGATCCATTTTGGGACCACTGTTGTTTCTACTATATGTAAACGATATTGCAAATATTTCCCCAAATGTTACAACAATACTTTTTACAGATGATACAAATTTAATTGTAAGAGGATCAAATTTAGTTGATTTGTTTCATTCCATTAATTCTGAAATGAAGACTCTGGTTAAGTGGATACAGGCTAACAAGCTTTCATTGAATATATCTAAGACCCATTATATGGTATTTCGAGCTAGAGGCAAAGAATTTAATACTAACACGAATGTGTATATTGGTCAGACAAAACTGAAGAGTAGATTCTACAAAATTTTTAGGCATTATACTTGACGAAAAACTAAATTGGTTTAATCATATTATACATATTAAAAATAAAATTGCAAAAAGTATTGGGGTATTATGCAAAGCTAGGAAATATCTAAATACTGAAACGTTAGTTACTCTGTATAATTCTTTTGTGTACCCATATTTAACCTATGGACTGGAGGTTTGGGGGTCTGCCAGCAGTTGCCACATCCAAGTAATAGAAAATATTCAGAAGAGATCCATAAGAATAATAACTTCTTCAGGAGCTAGAGATCATACTGCCGAATTATTTAAGGCTCTTAATATTTTGCCATTCAAAAAAGTCTATCAATATTGTATCGCAAAACTAATGTTCAAATTTGCAAAACAGATGGTTCCTAGCTCCATGAGGGACATGTTTTCCACCAACGAAAACATTCACTCCTACCCCACCAAGCAGCGGGGAAACCTGCGTGTGCCTCAGGGAAGAACCTTGCTAATACACAGGACCTTCCGCTACATGGGTGTTCATATATGGAATGAAATAACGTTAAATGTAGACCATCAGTGTTCAGTGTCAACTTACAAACGTAAAGTTAAAGAAGTTACAGGAAAATTAGGAATGTATTTTGTAGCTTGCTAATTTGTACATGGGACATGCATTATTATTACTGTTATAAAGTACCTGTCGCTTCAATAATGTGTACTGTATATTATTCTCAAGTACGAGTTAATGTTGGAGATTGAAATTATACTCTTTTGCAAAGTTAAACTTTTGGGGGTAAATATGAAATATAATGTCTTCCATATCTTAGCAAATGAAGCGGAAATATATTTCATAACTGAACAGGGTATAGTAAACTATTAGAAGTAATGAGGGCAAAATATACCTTTTAGGTATCAGTCCTCATTGCCATGTGTTCTAATGTACATGTATGAAATCCAATAATATGAAAGTTATGTATGCTCATGGCAATACAATTATTATTATTATTATTATTATTATTAATATTAAGATTGTGTCGAGTGGATACGTGGAGAAACTGTGTTATTGAGGCGTTGAAGGACACCAGGGCCCGTATCCTCGACAACTATTAATACTAAACTTGGTATTAACTTTCGACTTTGGTATTAACTTCACTTTCAAAGTGTATCCTTAACAACTATTAGCCTAATACCTACTCTTAACTTTGGTATTAACTTGAGAGTGCTGGCGAGGACTTCTAAACACTTAATAGTAAAGTTAATAATGAAACCCAGACCCAGACCCATATCAACATGTCCCCCGGACTTTCTCGTCCAACCCGCCTCCGCAATTTAGAGTTTGATAGGGCGCTTTGGAACTGTATAACGATGGTGAACTTGTCAAGACATACATATTAGACCGTGCAGGAATGGAGTATATGACTGATTTGGTGAGAAGAGAGCTACAAGATCCAGTTCAAAGGGAGCATTCCCTCACCCCGGGGTTGAAAGTGATTTTGACTTAAAGGTACTTGGCTACAGGAAAAATGCTGCAGTGTTCAAGTGATGAGTTTGGGGTAAGCCAGAGTAGTGTAAGCAGGGTGATTGTGGAAACTCTGGCCGCCCTCAGTGACCCGTAGGTAGTCGGGAGGTTTATCCAGTCTCCCCTTGATAGGGTGGAGATCCGTGTAAAGCAAGCAGAATTCTACCAACTTTCCGGTGTTGTGGGAGTGATAGACTGTACCCATGTGAAAATAATGGCACCAAAGGAAAACGATGTAGTTTATGTCAACATAAAAAAAAAAATAAACATAGCTTGAACATACAATTAGTGTTTGATGCCTTTGTTATTGATTAAAATGTGAAATATTCGAGTTAAGGAAAACAAAACATGGGAAAAAAAACTTTTATTTGTAGCAGAAAGGTACACACATGCAAATGAAAAAGATGACATTAAAATGTCATTTAGAATATGATTTATAATTATTGCTGCCGGTTATTCATATTGAGATAATGGTGGTAAGAAAGCTTGTTAGAGACGTCTGCCAGTGTGAGGGAGGAGGAACGAAAGGTCGAGGTGACCACATCGCGAACATCATGACTTATGAGCGAAGTAAAACAAGGTTACTTGGTTTCTGTTTACAAAGTTCCAAGTGGAAAAACAACTTTATTGTGAATTCAGTGTATACTTTTCTGGAGTATTGTGTTTACTGAGTGAATTGGTGACCAATCTGTTGCTATTTGTGTCTTGCTTGAAGATATTCATCATTGGATTCAAAGCTATGGTATTAATGTGCAAAGTCATCATAACAAAATACGTAGTAATTAATTATATATGTCAACCTATTTATTTTCATGAGATCATGGTATGACCACTGAAAAACATAGCTTTTTATCTTGGCTCCATTACAAATTAAGTATATAATTACTCTATTAGTGGAATCTAGTTTTCAGCATCTTTTATTATTATGCCAATATTCTAAGCACTCAGCTTGCAAACATGCTTAGGTTTATGTTGTCAGTTTGGGTCGGACTTATGTGAACACTTTACCAAGTGACCTAAGATTACTCAATGCTCTCAAAGCTATGGTATTAACGTGCAATGGTCATCATACCAAAATACGTAGTAATTAATTATATATGTCAACCTAATTATTTTCATGAGATCATGGTATGACTGCTGAAAACATAGCTTTTTTTTATCTTAGCTCCATTACAAATTCAGTATATAATTATTCATATATTCAATAAAGTAGTGGAATCCAGTTTTCAGCATCTTTTATTATTATGCCAATATTCTAAACACTCAGCTTGCAAACACGCTTAGGTTTATGTTGTCAGCTTGGGTCGGACTTAGGTGAACACTTTACCAAGTGACCTAAGATTACTCAATGCTACCATATAGGTATACTACATCTTTGATTGTGAGTTCATCAGAGAGCACTGGAGAGCAGCATGAGTCTAATTAGGTGCTAATGAATATCCTGCCTGCATAACATACTACATAAAATGCAAATATGATCAGTGCCTAAAGGTGTTATAAGCTAATGATGGTAAATATATATATATATATATATATATATATATATATATATATATATATATATATATATATATATATATATATATATATATATATATATATATATATATATATATATATATATATATATATATATATATATATATATATATATATATATATATATATATATATATATATATATATATATATATATATATATATATATATATATATATATATATATATATATATATATATATATATATATATATATATATATATATATATATATATATATATATATATATATATATATATATATATATATATATGACTTGTATATAGATCTCCTCATTTAACACTGAGAAATTAATCTAGGCTCTAGGAACTCGGAAAATCCAAGTTAGAGAGTGCTGGCTGTGGAGATTGAACCAGTGACCTTCGACATACAAAGCCATGTCTGTCAGTCGAGCCAATAAAGGTAAAGGTAAAGTTGGGGCATATGCTATAGCAGCGCGTGGCCTCGGGACTCATCTCCGTAACATTGGGCCTTGAGCCTGTGGTGAGAGGGAGCCCATTACCCCGGGACACAGGGCCAGTGTGACATCCGGGCTACCACAGTTTCCCCAGGTAGTCATTTATCGACCAGCCCGAGAGGGAGGATGATCAGCTGGGTGAGCTGCACGCCGACTGCCCAGGCCGGGATTTGAACCCGGGCCCGCGTAGAGGCCAGGCATGCTGACCACTAGACCACGGAGGCGTATTGGAGCCCAATCTCAAGTGAACCCACTCACAATGGCACACAATTTTTTTTCCGGTAAATTTTGTGCTTTGAATGAATTTGCTAATCATTTCTGTCGAAAAACAGCACAAATTATTTTTCACCCCTTCCACCCTAACCTCCTCAGTAATAAAAAAAAAAGTGACAAAATCATAGCCTTGAGGCAGTAATATTCAGCCCCAGCATCAAAAAATTATACTGCTGCCCTATGAAAGGCATCTCTTAACTCCGATGAAGTAGGTGGTGACTGGTGGAGCAGCTTCATTGTCATCCCTTGCAGTGGCAGGTGTCATTGGGCCAGCAGATGATGAAGCAGTGGCTGGTGTCATAGGGCCAGCAGATGATGAAACAGTGGCTGGTGTCATAGGGCCAGCAGATGATGAAGCAGTGGCTGGTGTCATAGGGCCCGCAGATATTGAAGCAGTGGCTGTTGCCGGAGCAGCTAATGGTATCTTTTCCACAAGTAATGAACAATGTGCTGGGATGGTCTCTAGCAATACTGATAAAGTGTGTATCTACAAAGAATATGAATTTAAGGGTAATTAATAAATTGTTTTAATAAGAATATAAAAGTTTTTGCCAAAAACATACAGGCCAGTCAATATTTCACTGCTGCTTGACTGTTGCTGCTATCCTATCCCTAGCACATCATGTCAATGCTGAATGGCTCTGGTACCCCTTCAAATACATGAGACGAGCAGCCTATGATGTCATACACCAGTTTATCTACCACAGTTAATGTCATAGTTATATAGGCAGGCGCCTGCGTATCTGTGGGCAGGGGTAAACCAGTGTATGCTGTGAGGCCTTGGTGTGGAAGTTCCCTGCCTGAACTGTGCAGCTAATCCCCCATACAGTGAGGGCCTTTTTTACTCCCTCAGGGGCTGTGCAGCTGAGAGAGTGGTGTACATGAGTGTGAGTGTGTGAGTAAGTGTGTGCCTGTCTTGGCTAAAACCCTTCACTGGGGGAAGACAACCAAGGTATTTAGATAGATTGATAGTCATTGACAGATGAACATTAAAAAAATTTCTATATCAAATATGCAGTTCACTGCTATGAACTTATTAACTTTAAGCTGAAATAAAGGCATTGTGGCCAGTATAGCTGCATTCTGTGAGCACATAAAAAACTAACTAATATAAGTCTTACATTTAAAGACATAACAACTAAAAAAAAATACCAGTCTGCCGCTGCTCATTCTTGCACTTGGCAATGCAAGGCTTTGATTTTTGTTGTACGTTGTACCAACGCCTCTCACAGTCCTCCTGCGTACAGGGTCCACTCCCAGGAAGGCACTGTCAGGGTATAAATGTGAAGCAAGTTTCTTAATCGTTTCACTATGGCATGCTTTTTATTTCCCATAACTTCTCCAATAACATTTAATACATGCTGTGATGGAAAGCTAAATCAGTACCAATATTTTATTTACATGCATCATAAGACATTAACTTTTTAGATGTTATGAACATGGCCATAAATACTACTTTTCATTACCTACTTTTCTAAAATGCTTTTCTCTAAGTAGGAGGATATTACACAATACAGCTATACAAAAAAATTCAAAGCATTAATCTTAATTCCATTCTTTTGAGTACCTCTAACCTAACATTATATCACCAGAAACTGTTTGACCAATGCTATCAAAATAATATTTTAATCTTACTTTACCATTCTCATCAAATCTACCTATTCCGATATAGTCTTAACATAAAATATTTGTAAAAGTGTTGAGAGCCTGGCATGCCCAACCCACCCACCCCCCCAAAAAAAATCTAAATAAGGAATAAATAAAATAACAGGTAAATATGACTTGACTCTTATACTAACCCCCTTTCTACCCTAACAAACTTGGGGACCTACCATGTTAGGTTAGGACGTGTTTGGTAGGACATGTTTAGCAGGATCTTGAGTACATTCCAATCTAACATTATATCACCATAATCTGTTTGGCCAATGCTATAAATATACTATTTTAATCTTACTTTACCGTTCTCACGAAACCTACCTATTCTCATATAGTCTTGACATAAAGTACTTGTAAAAGTGTCCATAGTCTGGCATGCCTAGCATCCACCACGCGAATAAAAATTAATAATAAACAAATAAAAATAAATAAAGAATAAAAAAAGGGCAAATATGCCTTAACTATCTATACCAACCCCCTCTTCCCCCCCAACAAACTTGGTATGTTAAATTAGGATGTGTTCGGTAGGACGGGGCAGGTTTGGCACTTGGGGACCTACCATGTTAGGTTGGGATGTGTCAGGTAGGACATGTTTAGCAGGAGTTGGTTTAGTTATGTTAGATTGTTGAGGGAGTGGGGGTTGCAGCAGAAATGGTCATGATGATGCTATTCACGTGAAGCAGTAGGAAAAAGTATGTTCTGTTTGGAAACTCTGTGGTTGTGTTTGTATACAAAAATACCCATTTGACGAGGTCAGGTTAGTTTGCAAGTTACTTGAATCATGGATATGTGAATATGTAACAAAAAAATAAAAGCATTAACCTTAATTTCATTATCTTGAGTACATTCCAATCTAACATTATATCACCATAATCTGTTTGACCAATGCTATAAATATACTATTTTAATCTTACTTTACCATTCTCACAAAACCTACCCATTCCCATATAGTCTTGACATAAAGTACTTGTAAAAGTGTCCATAGTCTGGCATGCCTAGCATCCCCCAATAAAAAAAAATAATAAACAAATAAAAATAAATAAAGAATGAAAACAGGGCAAATATGCCTTAACTATCTATACCAACCCACCTCTTCCCCCCCAACAAACTTGGCATGTTAAGTTAGGATGTGTTCGGTAGGACAGGGCAGGTTTGGCATGGTTAGGTTTAGTTATGTTAGGTTGTTGAGGGAGAGGGGGTTGTGGCAGAAATGGTCATAATGAAACTATTCAGATACAGAATGAAAAGGTATGTTCTGTTTGGAAGGTCAGTGGTTGTGTTATTATGCAAAAAATACCCAATTGATTAGGTTAAGTTAGTTTGTAATCTGATTGAACCATGAATATGTGATTACCAACCTTGTTACAGCTTCTGCCACTTCAGTCCACGCTCTCTTCTTATCCTCAGGGGTGATACTCTTCCCATAACACCCTCTGATTATACGTATTTTTTCTTGAATTTGATGTAAGAAGACCGTTTCATCTGGCGACCAATTAAACTTACTCCTTTTCTGCGCTGGTTCTCCGGCCCGTAGATCATTGGGGCAGATGACGTGGTTATGGTGCGGTAATTTCAGCAGAGCAAGTCGTGACGCAGGAGGGGAGATACGGGCATTGACGAGTGACGGAGTAAAAACAGCCTTTGAGGCTACTTCTATCTGCCACAAAACTCAGTATTTTCTTGTGTTTGCCATTTATTATGTTTCTGTTGTACATTTATACATCTTTTCTTTATTTTTCTTTTGAAATATATACTTAATTCATGTCGGATGTTTACGTTTTGCACGGAGGCGTCCTTAGCAACGAGCTCGCCATAAAGAAGAAGAAGAAGAAGATAATAGTAGCCAGGATTTGCTAATACCTACACTCAAAGTTGACGAGGATAGCTTTTACTCTTAATAATTTGAAACTATTAACTTTGATAGTAACTTTAAGAGTAAAAGTTAATAGCTCTCGAGGATACGGGCCCAGTTTCCTCTTGCCCAATCGGAAATAATAGTAAGGTCTGAGGCTAAGCGTTATATTCCCTCCAGCCTTGAGTCGTTAAGTTCCTGTAGGGTGGGTCTTCTATTAAAAGAAGTTGAGTAATGCAGAGTGGGAATCATCGGCGTAGGAATGGATTGGACAGCTCGTTTTGGAAAGAAGATCATCAATGAACAGCAGAAAGAGAGTGGGAGATAGGACAGAACCCTGTGGGACACCACTGTTAATAGGTTTAGGGGAAGAATAGTGGCCGTCTACCACAGCAGAAATAGAACGGTCAGAAAGGACACTGGAGATAAAGGTACAGAGAGAAGGATAGAAACCGTAGGATGGTAGTTTGAAAAGCAAAGATTTGTGCCAAACCCTAGCAAAAGCTTTTGATATGTCCAGCGCGATAGCAAAGGTTTCACCGAAACGGCTAAGAGAGGATGACCAAGAGTCAGTTAGGAAGGCAAGGAGATCACCAGTAGAACGCCCCTTTCGGAACCCATACTGGCGATCAGATAGAAGGTTAGAAGTGGAAAGGTGCTTTTGAATCTTCCGGTTAAGGATTTATTCAAAAGCTTTAGATGAACAGGAAAGTAAAGCTAAAGGGCTTTAGTTTGAGGGATTGGAACGCTCACCCTTCTTAGGCACAAGCTGTACAAAGGCATACTTCCAGCAGGAAGGAAAGATAGATGTTGATAGGCAGAGACGAAAGAGTTTGACCAGGCAGGGTGTCAGCACAGAAGCACAGTTTTTAAGGACAATAGGAGGCACTCCATGAGGTCCATAAGCCTTCTGAGAGTTGAGGCCAGAGAGGGCATAGAAAACATCATTTGGAAGAATCTTAATAACAGGCATAAAGGAGTCAGAGGGGGGGTGAGTAGGAGGAATATGCCCATAATCGTCCAGGGTGGAGTTCTTACAGAAAGTTTGAGCGAAGAGTTCAGCATTAGAGACAGATGAGACGGCAGTGCTGCCGTCAGGGTTAAGGAGAGTAGGGAAAGAGGAAGAAGTGGAATTGGAGGAGATATTTTTGGCTAGATGCCAGAAGGCACGGGAAGAATTAGAAGAAGCAAGGTGTTGACATTTTCTATTAATAAAATAAGTTTTGGTAAGTCGGAGAATAGATTTGGCAGAATACCGGGCTGAAATGTAAAGGTCAAAGTTAGTGGGAGTTCTAAGGCTCTGGAACCTTTTGTGAGTAAAAAGACTAGTAGGTCAGGCAAAGCGTAGATATGAAGAAAATATTGCAGCCAACTGTAAAAATAATCCGAAATCTTTCTTCAGTTACATAAACAACAGAAAGGCGATCAAAAGTGGTATTGGACCTTTAACAAACAGCGACGGTGCACTAGTGACTGACAGCCAACACATTGCAAACCTCTTAAACAATTACTTTTCCTCGGTGTTTAATACTAACAATCTTCCTCTCGCTACCACCAACACCAGTACTATTGTAAATCTCGAGCATGCATTGCCTAATTTTGAAATAACAACCGATGAAGTCCTTAAAGCTCTCCATTCACTTAAAACAAACACAAGTCCTGGACCTGACAAAGTATATCCAACTCTGCTGAAAGAAACAAAGAGCGAAATACTCTCCTCCCTCACAACCGTATTCAATATGTCCTTGCGACAAGGCATCGTCCCTTCAGATTGGAAAAAGGCTAACGTGACACCGATTTTCAAGAGAGGAGATAAAAACGTACCAGGTAATTACAGGCCCATTAGTCTAACTTCGGTTGTAGGTAAGCTACTTGAGGGTATAACTAGAGACAAAATTGTGAGTTACCTTGAAAGCCACTCATTGATTGGGGACTCACAACATGGCTTCCGAAACAAAAGATCCTGCCTATCAAACCTATTAACCTTTTATAACGACCTCTTCACTGTTTATGACGTAACCAAATCACTGGACGTAGTCTATCTTGATTTCCAGAAAGCGTTTGATAAAGTCCCGCATCATAAATTACTTTACAAATTAAAGCAAATAGGTATTGACGGTCAAGTAAACCAATGGATCGCGAATTGGTTGAGCAACAGACAACAAAGAGTAGTGATTGACGGATTTAACTCAGAGTGGGCGCCTGTCACTAGTGGCGTCCCTCAGGGCTCGGTCCTTGGCCCAGTGCTCTTCATTATTTACATCAACGACGTGGATGTTGGACTCAATAGCCGCATTAGTAAATTTGCAAACGACACAAAGATTGGTAACTCGGTTCTCACTGACGAAGACAGGCAAAGCCTCCAAGAGGATTTGCACAAAATTTCATCTTTGTCGGATAGATGGGAGATGCCCTTTAACGTAGACAAGTGCCAGGTCCTTCAAGTTGGAACGAGGAATAAGAAGTTCGAATACGAAATGCGCGGCGTTAAACTCAAAAGCGTTCAATGCGTCAAAGACTTGGGGGTCAAAATCGCGTCAAACCTCAAATTCTCACAGCAATGCATCGATGCAGCAAATAAAGCGAACAGAATGTTGGGCTTCATTAAAAGAAACTTTGTATTCAAGAATAAAGATGTAATACTCCCTCTATACAACAGTTTAGTCAGACCCCACTTGGAATATGCGGTACAGTTTTGGTCCCCCCACCATGCAAAGGATATTGCTAAATTAGAAGGTGTTCAGCGTCGGGCAACGAAAATGATCCCTTCCTTGCGCAACAAATCCTACGAAGAAAGGCTTTCTACCCTTAACATGTTCTCTCTTGAGAAACGTCGCCTCCGAGGAAAACTGATCGAATGTTTTAAAATACTTAATGGTTTCACGAATGTAGACAGATCAACATTGTTTATGATCGATGACACTTTGCGCACGAGGAACAATGGCGTAAAACTCAGATGTAGACAAGTAAATTCAGACTGCACCAAATTTTTCTTCACCAGCGTTGTAGTGCGAGAATGGAAGCTTCCACCATCAGTGGTCCAGTGTAACACGATTGACTCCTTCAAAAATAAGCTCGACCGTCACTTCCTTCAACTTAATATCAACTAGAGTAGAAATGCAACGTTTTGGAGTCTTCTGATTAATGTAAAATCACTTAGGTTTAAGGACAGACCACCAAGTCTGGACCATGGGGTCTGTGTGGTCTGATTTTCTATGTAAATCTATGTAAATCTATCTTTAATAACACGAGAACAAGCGTGATTAAACCGACGCTTTTTAGCATGAGAAGTGGAGAAAGTACGTGGAATGTATGCCTCCATTCCAGAGACAATTACCTCTGTGATGCGCTGAGCACACACAGAGGGGTCTCTCTCCTGGAAGCAGTAATCATTCCACGGGAAATCGGAAAAGTACATCCTCAGGTCGTCCCACCGAGCTGAAGCAAAATGCCAAAAGCATCGCCTCTTCGGCGGGTCCAGAGGATGTACAGGAGCGATAGGACAGGATACAGAAATAAGGTTATGATCGGAGGAGCCCAACGGAGAGAACAGTTTGACATAGTAAGCAGAAAGATTAGAAGTAAGGAAAAGGTCTAGAATGTTGGGCCTGTCTCCAAGACGGTCGGGAATACGAGTAGGGTGCTGAATCAGCTGCTCTAGGTCGTTGAGGAGAGCAAGGTTGTAGGTTTGTTTACCAGGCTGGTCAGTGAAGGAGGATGAAAGCCAAAGCTGGTGGTGAACATTGAAATCTCCCAAGGTGGAGATTTCAGCGAAGGGAGAGTGAGTCAAGATGTGCTCAACTTTAGAGTTCAAATAGTCAAAGAATTTTACGTAGTTAGTAGAGTTAGGTGAGAGATAAACAGCACATATGTATTTAGTAATAGAATGACAATGAAGTCTTAGCCAGATGGTGGAAAATTCAGAAGAGTCAAGGTCGTGGGCACGAGAGCAAGTGATGTCGTGACGCACGTAGGCGCAACATCCAGCTTTGGATTGAAATTTAGGATAGAGATAGTAGGAGTGAACAGAGTAGAGGTTGCTGTCAGTAGCCTCAGAAACCTGTGTTTCGGTGAGGAAGAGAAGGTGAGGTTTAGAGGAGAAGAGATGGTGTTCCACAGAATGAATATTAGAACGGAGACTGCGAATGTTGCAGAAATTGATGAGGAGGAGGTTCGAGGAGTTATCAGGATACCTCTCAAGTCGGCAGCCAGAAGGGGAGTCCTCCCTGGGGGAATTTATGCACCCCCGAGGCGTTGTTTTCGTTAGCCATTTTGAATTTTAAATTTTGGGAAAAGGTGTGTGTGTTGTGAATGTAGTGTTGTGTAGAAAAGAGAGGCACTGTCTTTAGAGAGCATGCTGAACTGCTCTCTGGTGTTGATGATACAAAACGGCAGCTGAATACACCGGCTCTTTGTCAGACTTGCTCAAGAAGAATGTTCCCGAACCCTTGGCTTGGAGTGAAGACTTGTTGGTGCGGTTCAGATACCTCAAGGATAAGTTGGTCTCGCCACCAGTGCTTCGTCTGCCGAACCCGGATCTGATCTTTGTTCTGAGGACCGATGCCTCCAGCCGCGGGATTGGAGCAGTCCTTCTGCAGTACTACAGCGACTGTCCACATCCCGTCGCCTATGCCAGTCGGAAGTTACTCGACCGTGAAACAAGGTACTCCGCGATTGAACGAGAGTGCCTTGCAGTCGTCTTCGCCATCAACAGGTTTGACTTCTACCTACGCGGTAAAGAGTGTATTTTGGAGGTAGATCACAAGCCTCTTTTGTACCTGTCAACATTCAAAGGAAAGAATGATAGACTGGTTCGTTGGGCTTTGTCTCTTCAAGCCTACAAGTTCAGAGTCGTTCATGTCGCAGGCAAAGATAATTTGGGTGCTGACCTACTGAGCAGGTCTTGTTAACTTTTGGTGTAATCTACTTCCAGCAGATTCTTGTTTGGGGGCCGTGTGTGGGTGTAACTACGCCCTGCCGGCCTTGTTAAGTCTGCCGGCCACGTTAAGTCTGCCGGCCTCGTTACCGCCCTTGCTACTCCTACTTCCAAGCCGACGTCATAACCCGGCAGCTGGCGGGCTAAGGCAGACACCAGCTCATCACCACAGGGTGCACACCTCGCCTTCTCAACCTCACGCTGGTCCTTCGTCTCACTGGGAAAGCTGCGTGTCTGGGCTCCTTGCTGCTTCTACCCTGGCTTTACCTTCCGACCAAGTCACCACTGCTGTCTCCCACTGCACTCCAGCCTATGGACTTCACTTCCCTGGCCTTTAGCTGAGAGGATTACAACCGGTGCACCCAACCCCGGTGACTCGGCAGGCCAACCCCTTTGCACACTACAGTGGTTTGATTACTTTGTGGTCATTTTGTTGTTTTTGTTTGTATTAATACACTCACCCTTTTTTTGTGCTGTTTTCCTCTCCAAAGGGCTATTAGGGCATTCCTGGCTATTACATTTTAATACTGAGGGCGAGAGATCGTGGCCTCCCGTTTTCCCTCACACTGTGTGCAATTCATGGGTGTTGTACAAAAGGGACTGCAAGGCTCTGGACGTCACACCCAAGCCCTTGAAGACCATCCGCCTTGAAATATCAATCGGTGCTAGAAGCAGAAAAAAATAACGCAGTCCAAGGTAATCAAGGCGTCCCTGTCAAGGCAAGAAATACCTCTTCCCAAGGAGCGAAGTGCCAAGTGTGGAGAAGCGACAGGATGCCACAAGACTCCATCTACCCCACCATGTCACCATGAGACAGACCTGTAAGCACTGCTATCATAAGGATGCCATCAACAGGTCACATTGGATGTGCGAGACGTGTCAGGTTGCCTTGTGTCTAACTGATTATAAAATTTGCTTTGCAGACTTCCACAAAGGTTTTGCTGCCTAATAGCTTGATTTAATTAACTGCAGTAAGAATACATTACTTATGGATGTTCATGTTTTGTATGTTTTTCTGTATTTTTGATACTTTTTTATATTAATGTCCAACTTACGACTATGTTTGTTACATCATTCATTACCATGTTATTTCATAATACTAAGTAAAATTTTGTTGTAAAAAAAAAAACGACATTTGCAGTAAATAAAAAAAAACAATGATTAAGAATTAAATAGCCCAAAAAAGCCCATTTGGGATGAGCGTCGTTCTACCTGAATAGCCCAAGGTCACCAAATGTTTAGCTTTAACATACTATGTCAGTTTATTTTTTTTTTTATTCCAAAGAAATCATGAAGAGGATTATAAAGGGTTAAACTAACCACTAACTAACTATTAAATAATGAAGTAATGCCCTTCTCTCAATTATTTTTCTAACCCATTTATTTTATGATCATTATTATTTTTTTTTTTTTATAGCAAAGGAAACAAAGGAAAATAAAAAGCTTGCAAAGCCCTGCTCTTGCAATAAAAAATTGAGTTGTGTCCATAAGAGATCAATTTCGGATGGAGAGGCGCCTTGATACTTTTCTAACTGATAGCACACCCATTCTCATATTTTTATGCTGCCAATTACACCACCTTTACCTGTACACATTTACCTGGCTGCCTCACTGCCACCCAGCCCACCCTCCTGTCCCCTGCTAACAGGAATGCTAAATATGATGGAGACAGCTGCTATTGATGCTGTTTTATGTATAGTGGGCAGTGATAGGCTACTGTTTGTTGATATTGTTGACATAGTAATTTGCTTGAGATATCAGTTATTTGTTTCATGAAACAGTGGGAGGCTAGTGTTTGTTGCTTTTGTTGATAGTGTTCTTTGCTTAGTATACTTATTATTTGTTAAATCATACATGTTTTTGTTGCATGATTAGGCCCATATTCTTAGATGCTGTCGACTCTCACATTAACTATTTCAAAAAAGGTTGAAAATAAATTAATCGGGTTCTCATGAATTTTCATTTCCACGTTCATAGTACAGCTGCTGTGTCAAACATTATTATTTGAGATGACTCTTTATTCGTATTGATTAAAATACGAGAATAGCGGACATCACTTTATTGAAGAGGAATAATCTTTGGAATACTTTTCAACAACAAAATCATTTAATCTATACACACACGAAAAAATAAAAACAAAACGTATTGCACTTAATGAGCGTTAACAAATGACGTGTATATAAGAAAACTGACTTCTGAGAAGTTATATTCTGTTCTTTAAATCACTAGCATATTGTTCTTTTCGTTGTTGACAAGTATTCTAAAGCTAGAGATCCAGAGAACAGAATTTAACTCTTTAGAAGTCATTTCTTTATAATTTATGCGTCATTTGATGACGCTTATTTAGTGCAATACGTTTTTTTGTGTGTGTAAAACAATCCCTAATATACAATACAAAAATCATAAAAGTAATTATAACTAACAGATTGTTTGATTTTTTTGGTAACACGTCACTTTCTTAAGCTTATGTTAATATGTATATCCTGTAATACTTTTTTTTATGATCTAATGAAACTATTATTTAATATACAAATCAATTAAGAAAGAGGAAATACTAGGCTACGCTACGAAACAATATTTGTCTTCAGTGATTAATTCCGTTGAAATATTATTGCAAAAAACGGTCTCTTGTCACGATGTTCGTATATCTTGACCGGGGAGAGGGGGAGGGTGATTCATGACTTAACATTCATGACAACATTGCATTCATAGCATATTTTGATTTCAACATATAAAGCTTTAATTTAGAAGGGGATAAATTAGGCTACGGTGGGAAACAGTTGTGTCCTCAGTGCCAATTCCATTGTTATATCATTGCATAAATAACATACAGGTGACAGTTTAGCAGAAGTACATATTGTCATAGTGGTTGAGGGCATTGAAATCTGTTCTTTGGTTATTATTTTCAAATTTAATAGAAGTGCATATTGTTATGATGGTCAGTGGCAGTGCAAACTGATCTTCCGTTATTATTTTCGTATTTGATTGCATAACAATAATAACAACATTTTTTTTTTAAATGCAAATCTTTTCAGAAAGGGGCAGTATTAGGTTACGCTACGAAACGATATTCTTCTAGATATTCCTCATTGTTAATTCCATCGATATATCATTGCATGACACTTCACACAATACGCATATTGTTTAAATGGTTGAGCCCAATGTCTATAGAGTAACATGTCGGGACACTCTTTTGAATAAAACCGTACCTTCCCGCGCATGGCGTATCTGGGGTACACTGAGGCTGTGACTGACTGACTGAGCTGAGAGCTCAGTCGCTTTGAAGTCACGGTCGTGTGTGGTGTTTCGGTCGTGTCCGCTCGCCATCGCGATACTTTTCCCCATCGACGCCATGCCCAACACTTGTCCAGTTTTTATATATATATATATATATATATATATATATATATATATATATATATATATATATATATATATATATAGATAGATAGATAGATAGATAGATAGATAGATAGATAGATAGATATAGAGATAGATAGATAGATAGATAGATGTAATATGCAAAATTACAGATTTACGATGACAATGATGTCACTATATATAGCCTGTCTGGTGCAACATCAGATAATATCCTCTGCTGTAATCAGGGGCGATGCCAGACATTGTAGACATCAGGGACTTAAACCCTGTGTGACAAAGGGGAGGGGTCCGTGTGTATGCTTTCCTGCGAGAAAAAATAAATAAAAGCAACCCCATAGATAGTGACTTCTGGGGACTTAAGGGACTTTGGTATAATGACAAAAAATAATTTATGATACGTTCTTCACTAGAATCAAGTCACGGTATAATGAATTAAGTAAAAAAAAATAGCCTTAACACCTTAAAACCTTAAAGAAGATCTGGGGCTTTTGATGAACGATCTGGGGCTCAAGCTCTAAAAGCCACTCTCCCCCGCCGCCAATGGTTGTAATAAATGAATGGGCCCAAAGAGTTTTATAATTATAATCGTTGTAGTAGTAAATGTCCTACCTTCTCCTCATGTTAACTGAATTATGAAACCCATGTGGAGAGCAAGGAAACCATATAAGTCTATCGTTAAACCAGTTTTCTATCCTAACTTTTCATAAACGAATTGTTAAATCGATCGATTATTGATGTCATGAAATATAACCTATTACCAAGTCTTCACAATATAAAAAAAATCAACCTATAACATTACATTCGTAGTGGTAACACAAAATTTAATGCAAAAATTAAAGAGACGTTAAAAGTTGACATTTTACTGTACTCTCTGCTCAAGCATTACTTCATCCATTTTCTGTCATCGCTACCCCATGATACGCCACAGCTATACCTCCCATCCTTCCCTCATACTCCCACCCCCCGATGAGTGTGTCCCGACATTACTTATATTGACATTGGGTTGAGCCCAGTGAAAACTGCTTTACGTTTATTGGTTTCGTATTTTTTTAAAGTTATATACTCTATACGTGTAGCTTGCAAATGTAGTTTAAGCTCCTGATGTAAGCTCGTCGCTGATTGGACAGCTGCTTGAGGCATTAATTTTTGTCTCTTGATGTTCGGGTAAATAAAGACCGCGTACCCGATGCACTCCCAGTGGAACGCCAGCACTCGTCGAGCGAGCAACTCTCCTGGCCCTTGAGCCAGCTTATAGACTGCTGAGTTGCTCGTTCGGCTCCGGCTACGGGTGCAGAGGCACCCGTGCCCTCGACCAGCTAGGCAGGGCCTCATGGCCTGAAGCCTAGCTCCTCTGCCGGGCTCTAACCATAGCCCATCCATTCAACGAGCTGGTAAACATAAAACAACAATAACAACAACAACGATGCACTCCTCACCCTGGTCCTGCTACGGGTAGGCCAGGGCTCCCGTGTCTCCACTGTGCTGCTGCCGGAGGCGTCCCCACACCCGCAACGAGACTTGCATCGCCTCGACACTCCCTTACCGGGCCGCCGTACGGCCAAAGACCCTGTTCCCTCTACATGGGGATAAACCTTAGACGACGATGCACTACCATCAGTGACACGCCAGTCCTCGTCGAGCTAGCAACTTGGCCGGTGTAGCGAGATATTTTGACCGATCTGAAAAGAGTGACCGACCCAGGATATCATACCGCATCCCGGCAGAACGCCAAGTAGGTCCGCGGCGAGAGGATCCCCCCCAAAACATTATCCAATGGGGACATGCTCCGACACTCGTTACTTTCCTAAAACTTATATCGCCTAGTATATCATTCAATATATCTATTTTAAGGAACTATATGTCACTTGCAGTCGAAAATCACCAAAAACTGCATGGAGCGCCCTTCGGTGAAATAAGTCATTTAAAAGTAGTTGTCGACCGTGACGGACGTCCGTCCCTGCCCTGCTGTGAGCGGCGGGTTATTATCGAGCTCACCGATACATCTACCGCAGAGCAGCAGCGTAACAGCCTTCATTAACCCGTGGGCGTCGGCTACGGGAAAGCCGAAAAGTGGCCGAGAAACGGCAACATTACACTGCATTTTGAGAATAAGAAAAGAGCATGGAACGTACATCAGAGTACTTCTCTCATAACCATAAAGCCGTTAAAAATATTTACTTATACTCAAACTCCATTCATTTTGGGTGGTGTTTGTTACAAAATAAAGTCTCGTGACACGTGGCATCTAGCCGAGAGTCACTTGTTGTCTACATTAGAGAATTTGACAAGTGAATGCTGTATGGATAGCTAATTCAGTCTGCCATGACATTACATCACCACCTATGACAAATAAGCCCACCTCAAGATCAATCAACCACCACAATGACCGAGTTCATGCATTGTTGGTTGCTCTATGCCGCCACCGCCTACAATTAGCTCAAATTTGGCGTTTTGAGCCGAGCCCAAAACTGGGTCCGTCGTTTCAGCGGACCGACTCGCGGGAGCCCAAAAATGGGTCCACCGACGCTGCCAGGTTATTAGAATAGTTCCATATATATATATATATATATATATATATATATATATATATATATATATATATATAGATATATATATATATATATATATATATATATGCACGTACATAGGGAGAGAGAGATAGATAGATATAAATATATAAATAGATAGATATAGATAGATATAGTTCGATAGATAGATAGATGTAGATAGATAGATATAGATAGGTAGATAAATGTGGATGGATATATATATAGATAGATAGCTATAGATGTATAGATATATAGATGTAGATAGACAGGTGTGGATGGATAGACTGAAGTATTGAAATCTACACTCTCTATAGAAAGGTGACGAGGAGGCGTGATCGAAGGTTATAAATGGATTTTTTTTTTTTTTACAACAAAGGAGGCAGCTCAAGGGCACACACACAAAAAAAAAACAATAATAAAAAAGACCGTTAATCGCTGCTCCCATAAAATAATCAGAAGAGGTGGCCAAAAGCAACGTCAAATTCGGGAGGAGAGGTGTCCTGATGCCTCCTCCTGAAAGTGTTCAAGTCGTAGGCAGGAGGAAATACAGATGAAGGAAGATTGTTCCAGAGTTTACCAGCGTGAGGGATGAAAGAGTGAAGATGCTGGCAAACTCTTACAAGTGGTTTGGACAGTATAGGGATGAGCATGAGTAGAAAGTCGTGTGCAGCGGCCGCGGAAGGGGAGGCATGCAATTAGCAAGTTCAGAAGAGCAGTCAGCGTGGAAATATCGACAGAAGATAGAAAGAGAGGCAATATCGCGGCGGAATTTAAGAGGTAGAAGACTATCAGTAGGAGGAGGAGAGCTGATGAGACGAAGAGCCTTAGCCTCCACTCTGTCCAGAAGAGCTGTGGGTGGAGCCCACCCCCACGTGAATTGCATATTCCATACGAGGGCGGACAAGGCCCCTGTAGATGGATAGCCAATGTGCGGGGAGACGAAATGTCTGAGACGAAACCGAACGCCCAACCTCGAGGAAGCTGATTTAGCGAGAGATGAGATATGAAGTTTCCAGTTGAGATTTTGAGTTAAGGATAGACCGAGGATGTTTAGTGCTGAAGAAGGTGACAGCTGAGTGTTGTCGAAGAACAGGGGATAGGTGTTTGGAAGATTGTGTCGAGTTGATAGGTGGATAAATTGAGTTTTTGAGGCATTGAAGGGCACAAGGTTCCTTCTGCCCCAATCAGAAATGATAGCAAGGTCTGATGTTAAGCGTTCTGCAGCCTCCAGTCTGGAGTCGTGTGCTTCCTGTTGTGATGGTCTTCTATTGAAAGAAGTTGAATAATGCAGAGTGGAGTCGTCGGCATGCGAGTGGACAGGACAGTTTGTGATGGAAAGAAGATCATTGATGAATAACAGAAAAAGAGTGGGTGATAGGACAGAGCCCTGTGGAACGCCACTGTTGATAGGTTTAGAGGAAGAGCAGTGACCGTCTACCACCGCAGAGATAAAACGGCCGGAAAGGAAACTGGAGATAAAGGAACAGAGAGAGGGATAGAATCCGAAAGAGGGCAGTTTAGAAAACAAAGACTGGTGCCAGACTCTATCGAAGGCTTTCGATATGTCTAGCGCAACAGAGAAAGTTTCACCGAAACTGCTAAGAGAGGATGACCAAGAGTCAGTTAAGAGAAGAAGATCGCCAGTAGAACACCCCTTGCGGAATCCATACTGGCGATCAGATAGAAGATTAGAAGTGGAAAGGTGCTTTTGAGTCTTCCGGTTAAGGATTGATTCAAAAGCTTTAGATAGACATGAAAGTAAAGCTATTGGGCGGTAGTTTGAGGGATTGGAGAGGTCACACAGTCTGTAACAAGGCATACTTCCAGCAGGAAGGAAAGATAGATGTTGATAGGCAGAGACGAAAGAGTTTGACCAGGCGGGGTGTCAGCACAGAAGCAGTTTTTAAGGACAATAGGAGGCACTCCATCAGGTCCGTAAACCTTCTGAGAGTTGTGGCTAGAGAGGGCATAGAAAACATCATTAGGAAGAATTTTAATAACAGGCATAAAGGAGTCAGAAGGGGAATGAGTAGGAGGAATATGCCCAGAATCGTCCAGGGTGGAGTTCTTACAGAAAGTTTGAGCGAAGAGTTCAGCCTTAGAGACAGATGAGACGGCAGTGCTGCCGTCAGGGTTAAGGAGAGGAGGGAAAGAGGAAGAAGTGAAATTGGAGGAGATATTTTTGCCTAGATGCCAGAAGTCATGGGAAGAATTAGAAGAAGCAAGGTGTTGACATTTTCTATTTATAAAAGAAGTTTTGGTAAGTCGGAAAATAGATTTGGCACGATTCCGGGCTGAAATGTATAGATGGATGAAGAGCTTTAATGATTAAAGGGGGTGTCAATAGGGTTTTGGGTGTTAAAGAACCAGGAAGGATATACGTAGCAATGGATTTAAGTTTGATAACTTAAGATTCAACAAAGACATAGGCAAGAATTGGTTTACCACTAGAGTGGTGGATGAATGGAATAGACTTGGCAGTCTTGTTAATTTTTATGTGGGTGCCAATAACATAGATACATGCTCATGAAGGGGCTGGATAAAGTCATGGATAGTGTCGAGGTAATTAAGGTGGGGTTAGGATTACAGGACCTGCCTTGTGTAGGCCAACTGGCCTCTTGCAGACTCCATACGTTATAAGGTTCTTATGAGAGAGAGAGAGAGAGAGAGAGAGAGAGAGAGAGAGAGAGAGAGAGAGAGAGAGAGAGATAATTTGTATAGGTTCTTGTGATCTTTCTCTTCTCTTCGAGTTGTGTGTATAAGAATAATTGCAAGAAGTGAGTCGTGAGGTTTTCAAAATGTCCGCAGTCAGTTGTTGCTATGACAACGTTGACCACTTTTTTTTTTTTGTGATCTGTGATCGGAAGTTAGTTTGTGAAGTTCCGATCTCCACATTCCGATTACCTTTTACAAAGATTTATTTTTTCCATTCCGATCGCCAATTGATGTTCCGATCAGATCGGAAGATCGGGCGATCGGACTAATGATCGGAAGTGCCCAGCTCTGGTATGAACATATAGTTAAATAAGAAAGGAACACCACATCTCAACCGCACAACTGTCAATAACTGTACACACCTGTCACGGGTCAACTGGCTCTGGAGGAATGGCCTCAGGTTGTTGTATGGGGTACGGCTCTTGAGCTTCTTCCCATTACGCACAGTCTCAAGAGCCGAGGAGTCTACGTCAATTTCTCTGTTGAGTGTCAGTAGGTTACAGAAACCTAAATGACAAAAATGGAGCACACAATAAAATACAATTCCTTTTAACATCAGTACTCGCTTGTATGGACCAGTCCACTTCTGCTCCATTTTCCCACCCTTCCGAGTCTCACTGCGAAGGTTTCTTTTAAGAACCTTCATCCCTACAGAGATGTTGAAGGTCTACACTCCTTTTGCTTTCCTGTTCCTGTACTCGGCCTTCTGCTTTTCTCGGGCTGCTTCAACTCTCTGTTCCCGCTGCATAATAAAAGTAAAAGCATAAGCATTGATAGCACTATGATGACCGGATTGACTGTACTAAAATATAAATTTCATTGTGCAGACGATGCTTGTAATGTATGGTACAATATGGATGAAAGAATGATCATATGTAGCAGGACTTCAATTGGAATCAATGTCGAGTGTTTAATCTGGCCATATGACTGCAGTCATTACATTGAAATAGTCTGGAGACCAAATAAAATCAGGCTAAAGCAGAGAATCAGTCTGGCAATGAATGTACTATGCTGAAACATGAAGTATAGCATCAATGTAAAAGTTATGGTATTTGTCTTCGGTACTACTGCCAGACTTAGAACATTAGCATCAGGAAATATTACACATTACGTCTTCAGCCAGACCTTGGAGTGCAGCTCTTCACGCTTCTGGCCCTGCTCTTTGACACACTCCGCAATGTCCTTGGAAGAGGGCAGTTCAACAACTTCTTCAAAGAATTGTAACAAAAGAAACAGCAAAAGAAGATTACTTGAGAGGTACTAGACATATTCTTCAATTCTTGTGAGATATACACATTTCCAGAATTTGCACATTACACATGAATCTACTTTCTACTTACTTCTGGTGTGGTACTCCTTCCCTCTGCTTGTGCAGAAGCCTCAGGATCAAATGTAATTTCTTCCTAAAGATAATCATTTCAATAAATTGAACTGAAATTACAGTCATTAGGCACAAGACCAACTCTTCATATTTTGTTTTTGTTTGTGGATGAAAGTGTTCTATTAATTCAAACACTGGTGGTTACCTGGTGAAGTGGCCGGTGCTCACGAGCAAACATCAACCGGAAAGGTGTGAACCCGGTGGTCCGCTGCTTTTGAGTGCGGATGCTGTAAGCGACTTCATCCAGGAAGTTGGGCCAGTCGGTCTTGGTCGCGTTGCAGAGCTTGGCAAGCCTGGTCTCCAGAGTCTTGTTCGTTCTCTGTGCCAGTCCATTAGTCTGCGAAATGGTAGGCATACGTGATACTCCTCCGGATCCCGTAGTACTTGCAGAGTTTGTCGTTGATCTGTGGGGAATGAAGAGGTCAAAGTAGCAGCAGTAATACAACAGGTGTTATAATAGTATCATTTGTTTGCATTGTTAATAATACCTGAGGTTTGTTCAGCATCTTATAGCTAACGAAGCATTAGTTGATGTAAATGTCCTCCTCTTACAACTGTATTGGTAATGATGCAGCTCTCAGGTATACCTGAATATAACATTACATCCTGATGACCATTCCATGAATTACAACAGAAATAACAGTAACATAAAGACTTACCGAGGGACAAAACTCACGTCCCTGATCAGTCAGGATCCTTGCAGGCTTACCCCACCTAAGGAAAGCAGATGTCATTATACATATGAACAGTAAATCTGCATCTTTTGTATCACATTCTTATATTATGCCTAAACATAATCAATTGATGGGAATGACAATGTCTGATATGATTAAATTTCATAATTAGTGCAAACAATATGGCAAGGCAAATAACTTTTATACAAGAACTAAAGTGAGCCTTTAATTGAAATAAAATTGATGAAATAAAACAGTTGTGAGAAGCAACACACAGAGATAAATATTTGGAGTGGTATGACTGCACGAACTTTTACATGCATTGATGACAAAACATGTTGCAACCTCAAAACAATTGTGGTAATACATGATTAAAGAAATAATGATTACCAGTAGCAAACTCATTAGCTTAGACTCATTCCGTTTCACTAATATTGAAAATAGGGAAAATATCGTGGATGGATTGTATGACAAATTTTTTAAATGATTCTACCAATGTTGAATATGTTTTGTTTATTACATCAGATTGTTGAATGTTTGCATCTATTTTTGAGGGCAAAAAATCTATCACGGTGATGATGAGATAAACCTCAAAGGAAAACCATGTACACTGAATTAATCTTGACATCAGGATACCTTTTTTTCTAAGATGGATTGTTTAGCATCCAAACTGACTATTTGAAATTACATTCATAAGTAGTGATGATATGGCAGTAAATAATTCATCCAAGTGCGGAAAATAATAATAAAAATGTGCCAGTGGATAAAGGAGCTTATGCACCTGGACACACCCCATATGCTGTCTTATCTTAAGTGAAAAGAAGTCGACAAACTTTGTGTAGAAGTCGACAAACGTACAAATGTACCTGTAGCCTTCATCACTAACAGCCATTGGACCTGGATAGTTTAATAAAGCAGGAAGCAAAAAATACATCATGCAAAGCCATCAAAACCCAACATAACAAATTAAATTAGCTTGTGAAGACACTAGGTAAAGCTAGATAAATCACCCATGCTAGATCAAATAATTCAGGCAAAGAGAAAGTGCATTATAACCCAAAAGAGAGAGAGAGAGAGAGAGAGAGAGAGAGAGAGAGAGAGAGAGAGAGAGAGAGAGAGAGAGAATTATAGTGTTCCATGAACAACAATGAGAGCTAACTACCATGCATTAGAAAGCATTGTTCTTCTCATATTTACAATTATCATAAAGTAGACAGAGTTCCGAGAAAAGTGGCAGCATGGGCTCTGAAAAGGCAGATGGTTCCTGAGAGATTGGTTGAATTGGTGAGACATTGTATGAAACCTCAAAGAGTAAAGTGAAGGCTCCAGTTGGAATATTATAGGAGTTTAGCATCAGGCGGAGAACAGCCTATATATAGAGATATAGATGAGAGTTGCAACCAAAACCAGGCATTCCAAAAGCACAACCCAGAAAAGGCCCACAAGACATTAAAATGGTATCTGACCTGTCTCGTGATCTACAACAGTAACTATACATGGACAAAAGCATGTATATAGGTATGCATGCATATATGTGTGTGCAAGGGAGTTCTACAATCATGCAAGGGATAAGTTTCTGAAGGGATCATGTAAATTTAAGCTTGAGCAGAGATAATGCGATTTCACCTTCAAAATCTAACTTTGAATCACCCATTTGTTGTATCCTTGTGTATCAGAAATGTGAGCATAATGTTAAAAGAACTAACAGTTTTCCCTTGTCCTATTATATATTCGCCAGAAGAAAAAATTGAAGCGTTAAAAATTATGTGTCTGTGCATGAGTGAGTGTTGGAATGTATGTACATTTGATTTCTGAACTTTTTTACCTAATACTTGTACTATTTTTAAAAGAGACCCCGAGCCAAACCACCTGATAACATTTTTTACATATCTGATCCTCACCGACCAAGTCGACTTCTATAAGTTCCAACGGCTCCTTCATCTCTATGGGATGCATCTCTGGGGCCTGCGTCTTCATTGGCGTGTAGTGCTGGCACTCACTGTAGCGGCCCCTGTCAAGCAGTCGCGTGCTCTCCTCCAGTGAAAACGAAAGTGGGGCGTTGCAGCACAGGCTAATGTTCAGTCTTACTTTGTGTCAATGTTTTCGTTCGTGCTCCCGTCTCGCTGTTTCTTGTGCGTCTAATTGTTTATCTCTTGTTACTTGTTTATCTTCTGTCCGTCCACGCCCTCTTGTCGTCCATTCGTACACATTGTTCTACACATACACCCACACTTCACAACATTCACACAAACGCATACCCACACAAAACACCTTTTCTTGATGTTTTGTTTGTGCCCATGACCTTTGTGATTTTTGTCCAATAAAGTAACCCTGGCGGATATGACTTTCTCTATCCGTGAACCGATTAGCACTTAGAACACTCGCTACCACCAACAATTGGTGACCCTGCAGTGTTGCTATGGTTCAAGGTGGCTTATAGCCGGTGCCGCACCACGGGCACTCTCTCCCAGAGTGGAGGACCTGGGCAAGGTAACTTGTCCATTCGTCCGCCCTCTCCTGGGGCAAAAATCGTCACCTCCGCTCGGGGCTCGTGAGGCTGAGCACTCAGGTCGGGAGAAGCATTACGCCGTAGGCGTAGTTGCCACCTTCAGGGTTCTCCCCCGCCCTCCCCCAGGCACCCTCTGCGCCTCTTCCAGGCACCCTCTGTGCGCCTCTTCCAGGCACCCTCTGTGCCTCCCCCAGGCACCCTCTGTGCCCTCCTCCAGACGCTTTCTGCGTCTCCTCCAAGCACCCTTTGTGCCCTCCTCCAGACGCCTTCTGCGTCTCCTCCAGGCACCCTCTGTGCGCCTCTTCCGGGCACCCTCTGTGCGCCTCTTCCATGCACCCTCTGTGCGCCTCTTCCATGCACCCTCTGTGCGCCTCCTCCAGGCATCTTCAGCGCCTCCTCCAGGCATCCTTTGTGCCCCCTCTCCAGGCATATTTTGTGCCCCATAGTGCTTCTCCCGGCGCTCACCCACCCACCCCCACCCCTCCTCCTTCCTGCCTTCCCGCTGGTCCGGCGACTGAGACACGCACACAAGACTCAGTGAACACTCAAACACAGTGCGACACATTACTGAGACACAGTGCCACACAGTAAGTGTACACGCCACACACAGACTCGGTGTACACGCCATACAGACTCAGTGTATACGCCACCACACACCATACAAACTCAGAGAGACACGCAAACACAGTGTGACACCCCACTGGGATTACTAGCTGCCCCCTGGATTAACCACCGCCTCCTGGATCTACCACCGCCCTCTTGGATTAACTTACTCTCCTGTGGATCCTCATATATAGTGCAGTGTGTCCAGCAACAGTTCAGTACAGCACGTCCCCAGCAACAGCTAGTGTCACAGTGTTACCTACTAAGCATATAGTGTTGTGTTACAGTGCCTTTTTGAACACTGGTTCACTCCCCGAGCCACAGAGGCCCCTGGCACGTGCCAGCGCCCATAGTACACGTAGTTCGTTCCACTCTCACGGGCTGCCGCGGCTCCTGGCACATGCTAGCGCCATTCACTTTGCAACTCGCTGTTGCTCCCGACTCTCTGGCATCTAGCGCCTTCCCACGCAGTCGTTCGACGCACTCACGACTGCCGCGGCTCCTGGCATATGCTAGCGCCTCTCACTCCTCAACTGGCTGTGGCCCCTGGCACGCTGGCATCTAGCGCTTTACCACGCAGTCGTTCGACGCCCTTACGGACTGCCGAGGCCCCTAGCACGCTGGCAGCTGGCGCCTTTAATACACGCAGTCGTTCTACTCACACCGGCTGCCGAGGCCCCTGGCATGCTGGCAGCTAGCGCCTTCACACGCAGTTCCCTCGACGCACTCTCTGACTGTTGTGGCCCCCGGCGCGTTTATGCCAGTGCCTGTTGCCCATCTCTACGCCGCTCGACTTCACCATACCTGACGACGACATGCAACTCTTCCTCTACTATGGCGGTGTCCTTCAGAGCACCACTCTTCTGCTCAGGACCCGTCTACGTGGTTCGCGATTTTGGAGTGCGGACTCAAACCTTCCAGGATCTATTAAACAGCCAACCACTCAACTCACCGCAGCTCAACTCACGCAGCCCACCTCACGCAGCCCAACTCACGCAGCCTAACTCACGCAGCTCGACCCCTCGCTGCTCAACCCCTCGCTGCTCAACTCATCGCTGCTCAACACTTCAGCTCGACTTACCGTAGCTGTCCTCACTGCTCTACTCACTCCAGCTCGACTCACCGTAGCTGTTGTCACCGCATTATTCACTCCAGCTCGACTCACCGTAGCTGTTGTCACCGCATTATTCACTCCAGCTCGACTCACCGTAGCTGTTGTCACCGCATTATTCACTCCAGCTCGACTCACCGTAGCTGTTGTCACCGCATTATTCACTCCAGCTCGACTCACCGTAGCTGTTGCTACTGCACTACTCACCCCAGCTCGGCTCACCGTAGCTGAACTCTCCTCAACTCAACTCAGCGCAACTTACCGCGCACCTCAACGCAACTCAACTCAGCGCAACTTACCGCCCACTTCAACGCAACTCTACTCAGCGCAAATCACCGCGCAACACTACACACCGCAACCCATCACCGTCTGCCACAGCGCCCCCGCACCAGGGAAGATTTCGTTCCTCCTTCCTCGTCACTGGGGGTGAGTACTTGTAGCAGCCACTGCTCAAGCAGTCGCGTGCTCTCCTCCAATGAAAACGAAAGTGGGGCGTTGCAGCACAGACTAATGTTCATTCTTACTTTGTGTCAATGTTTTCGTTCGTGCTCCCGTCTCGCTGTTTCTTGTGCGTCTAATTGTTTATCTCTTGTTACTTGTTTATCTTCTTCTGTCCGTCCACGTCCTCTTGTCGTCCATTCGTACACATTGTTCTACACATACACCCACACTTAAATGTCACCCACACTTCACAACATTCACACAAACGCATACCCACACAAACACCTTTTCTTTATGTTTTGTTTGTGGCCATGACCTTTGTGATTTTTGTCCAATAAAGTAACCCTGGCGAATATGACTTTCTCTATCCGTGAACCGATTAGCACTTAGAACACTCGCTACCACCAACATCACTACATGTTGCAATCTAGAAAACAAATGTGACAACTGTGAGAAAACTGCTTGAGGATTCAGCAAAACAATCATGGAAAGTATTGAATCAGCTAACAATCAGTTTAACTGAATCAACTTTATGCAAAGATGCACTACTTTTGATCAGGTATTTCATGCAATACAGAAACAATATTTATATTCATAATGTTTGATGTCTTGGTTCATGTTTCGCCAACAGTAAACTGGGGAGACCTTGTCGCTAGTTGCAACCCAGCCGCTATGCCCTCCAGTGGGACTGCTGTGATGATGATATTATACAGCAGTAACCTCCTCAATAGACCTCACCACGAGCTTCCGAGGCTTCCCATCATGGTCCACTCTGTACAGCTTCTGATGTGTTTATAAATGCATAATAATTACAGTATAAGAAATGCAACTGAAGTTTCCATACAAGGCCACTCCACGACAATGACAACATATGTTAAACCACAGCTGCAACTTGCTTTGGCACTCATCTTTGCTTCTGTGAACCCTGCACCTGTGCTAGAGAGAGCCTGTCACTCAAAGTTGTATTAAATTTAACTCCTTCAGGTGGTTGGGACACAACCTCTGACAATGAGCAGGTCTTTAGCACTAAAAAGCAATGGGTAGGGACACTGGCATAAAAGCAGAAATTTATCTCTTTCCTACCTTACTATAGAATGGATATCAAAATGTTAGAATCGGTGCAGAGGAGGATGACTAAGATGATTCAGGGGTTGAGAAACTTGCCATACGAGGAAAGACTCAAACAGTTAAACTTGCATTCTCTAGAAAGGCGAAGGGTGCGTGGAGAAATGATCGAGGTTTATAAATGGATGAAGGGCTTTACTAAGGGGGATATTCATAAGGTTTTGTTGGTAAGAGAAACGGGTAGGACAAGAAGTAATGGGTTTAAACTGGATAAATTCAGATTCAACAGGGACATAGGGAAAAATTGGTTTACTACTGGAAGTGGCATGCCCATCGCAATACGTTCCGCTGCTCAGCACCCTTAAGTCCAGAGGCATGCCTTCTGGTCCTCATGTAGATGATGAGTCGCTCATACATGATATTGTCTTCAGCAAACCTCTGTCTGCAGGCCAACTAATACTAGTTTTAATTATCAATATTATGCTTCACTGCAAACAGTCAAGTAAAGTTGCATGTCAACTTGACAGACACTGAGAAAATAATGACATGTGGTAGGGTATGTCTTTTCTGAAACTATACATAGTAATAATAACACTTTCATATATATTATATATACATACATATATACAATACTATAATATAATATATACAGGGTGGGGCAAATCAAATGCCCGAGTTTTGATAGGCTATTAGGAAAAGTAAAACAATACTTACAGAATTATTTTTTGTTTTATTCGAATCAGTATACAATGCCGTTTGTGTGATCACTTTTTGAAGATGGCATCAGGAAGATGGTGGCCATCTGTAGCGATGCACTGTTGAAGGCGATGTCTGAAGTTTTCTGCTGCTCTTCGGCACATCTCAAGTGGTATTGCCGCTATTTCCTCCCGAATTCGCATCTTCAGTTCTTCCAAATTGTGTGGCCGACTTCTGAACACTTTCTCCTTCAGATATCCCCACAGGAAGAAGTCGCAAATGCTCAAATCAGGTGAGCGTGGGGGCCACTCGACATCACCCCTCCGAGAGACCAGGCGTGCCGGGAACATCTGTCGCAATTTGACCATTACAACTTGAGCAGTGTGGGCTGTTGCTCCATCTTGTTGGAACCAGATGTCTCCCAAATTTGTTTCCTCACTTAATTCTTCCAATTTCGGTTCAAAAGTCTTCCAACATCGCAAGATAACGTTCAGAGTTGATGGTGACAGATCTTCCATCCTCCTCAAAGAAATAAGGCCCAATTACCCCAAATTTGGAAACTGCACACCAAACAGTAACTTTAGGGCATGGAGCGGTCTCTGGTGAAGTTCTCTTGGGTTGTTTTCAGCCCAATAGCGATAATTTTGCTTATTCACGTTTCCAGAAAGGTGGAAGTGGGCCTCGTCACTGCTGAAAAAGTTGACGGTTCGGGATGCGGTTCAACATTTCCTGGCAGCAATTCCTGCGATTTTCAAAGTCAGTAGGCTTCAATTCTTGAACAATCATTATTTTGTATGGATGGAACGATAAATCGTAACGCAATATCCGCCTGAAAGATCGGTTAGATATGGCCAATGCAAGTGAATGCTTCCGGGCAGAGCGTGTTGGTGACTGTTCCACAGCTGCTTTAACTAAGGCCACATTTTCTGGCGTTCTTACCGTTTTTGGTCTTCCATTACCCCTAGGTCTTCTTGTGGAACCAGTTTCTTCCAATGCTTCAATCCAACGCCTGATTGCCTTGCCATCAGGGATGGGACCATGACGTGGAATGTTGAAGTGCAGGCGGAAGGAGCGCTGAGTG
Organism: Eriocheir sinensis; assembly: GCF_024679095.1. Lineage (NCBI taxonomy): Eukaryota > Metazoa > Arthropoda > Malacostraca > Decapoda > Varunidae > Eriocheir > Eriocheir sinensis. Next base: position 47,565 of record NW_026110357.1, on the reverse strand, counting down.
GCGACGACAGAACGGCCATTTTCGAGAAACGTGCGCACTGCAAAGCCGCGATGTTCTCCCGACCAAGGCATGGCTGCTTCTGAAAACGGCGGTGTTTGTTGGTCGCAACGAGACCACACACATCTTACCATCATCACTACAGCCGTTGCTCGCGCCTTTCAAAACTCGGGCATTTGATTTGCCCCACCCTGTATAACATATATACAATATGTAGAAGCACGAGCAGCAGAAAACCAAACGAAGAACAGATGCTGGAACTAGTAAAGCTTGCCAGTGAACTAAATACTAATCATATCCTTGTAACGGGTGATTTAATTTTCCAGGTAGCTATAAATTGGCTGGATATGATACTGTTCGAGGCAGTGATATGAGTACTCCATTTAAATTTCTGAAATGTCTTGGAGGCTGTTTCCTTATTCAATATGTACATATCCCTTAAAGATTTAGAGGAAGTCAGAGTTCCACCCTTGATTTGATAATCACTTCAGAGGAAAATGCGAGCACTTAAAAAAGTGGAAAGTCTATAAGGTAAAAGTGACCATGTATTAAATTGCGACTATATTTGCTACAGTGATGATAAAAGGGACACAACTGATGAGCCTATTGATTTTCCAAACTATATTTCCGTTTGGATTTCTGCAGCTGAGTCTCACTTAAAGCCGTTAGACAGAGTGTTCAACCAGATTAAATTTCTTTTGGATCTCGAGATTAATCTTTGGCATCGTCGCTTGGTCATTGTCTTATTTTTATTCAAAATTATGTCTAATATCGACCACCCATTACATCGTCGCTTGGCTGCTCTCTCACAACCATCGCGTGCTACACGACACTCCTTGGGCTAATTTTTTTTACAGCTCAAGGACACACCAAAAAAAAAACAATAATAAAAAGACCGCTACTGCTGCTCCCAAAAATAATCAAAAGAGGTGGCCGAAAGAAAGGTCAATTTCGGAGGAGAGGTGTCCACCCTCCTCTTGAAATAGTTCAAGTCGTAGGCAGGAGGAAATACAGATGAAGGAAGATTGTTCCAGAGTTTACCAGCGTGAGGGATGAAAGAGTGAAGATGCTGGTTAACTCTTGCATAAGGGGTTTGGACAGGAAAGGGATGAGCATGAGTAGAAAGTCATGTACAGCGGGGCCGCGGGAGGGGGGAAGGCATGCAGTTAGCAATTTCATAAGAGCAGTCAGCGTGGAAATATCGATAGAAGATAGAAAGAGAGGCAACATCGCAGCGGAATTTAAGAGGTAGAAGACTATCAGTAGGAGGAGGAGAGCTCCACTCTGTCCAGAAGAGCTGTGTGAGTGGAGCCTCCCCACACGTGAGATGCATATTCCATATGAGGGCGGACAAGGCCCCCGTATATGGATAGCAACTGCGCGGGGGAGAAGAACTGCGGAGACGATACAGGTATACATGTGTCTCATTCTTTCCAGGTAATGATCCTGTAAGATAAGAATAAAGTCAACCAATAAATCATGGAAGAAATTGGACCTCCAAAGAAAAAAAAAATCTACAAAATGTGTCATATGCAACAAACTACTTTCTGAGAAAAAGGCCATCAAGGATCCTACACAACAAAGCATCCGTGCACTCTTAGATGCTGCACAACTCCGACAAGATGACGTTTATGAAAAGCTTTCACATAATCACGACAACGTCCTGAATGGTACCATCAGAATAGCATATCACAAAAGTTGCAGATCATCATATACAGCAAATCATAATGTGCAACTTGCTGCTAGGAAACGAAAACCAGAGGCTTCACCATCAACAAGCCGAGATCCAGATCCAGATACACACAACAAAAGATATCTGCGGGGTGACACATCAGACTTTAACATCAGAATCCAGTGTTTTATTTGTGGTAATTCCTACAAACGCAATGAAAAGTTAACTCAAATGTCAACAGGTACTGGGAACTCAACACGAGAACATGTGTTCAAACCAGCTAGGCAGAAAGGGGCGTTGAAAAAATAGAACTCAGGATGTTGTCATGTCAAAATTTATTTGCTTATGATGCGAAATATCATCGATCATGTTATGCTGGATATATTAGTAAGCGCAACATTCAAGTAGTAGAGTCAAAGTTAAAAAGTGAACAATTGAATGACCCAGTTCAAAAAGGGTTCACGATATTCTGTAAAGAGGTTGAGCATACTTTGTGTTTTGGCAAGAAAGAGGTATTGCATCTAACTGAAATGAATGCAAGATTTATAGAGATTTTTCGCAGTGTTGTCTCACCTGGACCAGATTCATACAGATCATGGAAACTCAAAGAAAAACTGAAGGGATACTTTAGAGACAGGTTAATTTTCATCTCTCAGTCTGGCAAGTCTGACCTAGTTTGTTCGAAGGAATTATCATTAGGTGATGTATTGACAAAAGTTGATGAGATAAACCTCAAGAACACAGATGATAGTACTGAATTTGCATTCTCTTCAAACAATGAATGTGATGAAAGCGATTCAGTGATATTACACAGAGCTGCAGATATTGTACGTAGGATCATTGCCAATGTGTCATTCATTTCAGACTTCTATCCGTCCAGTGGTGATTTAGTCATGGAGAAATGTGTGGAATTTGTCCCTACAGCTTTACTTGAATTCATTTCTTGGTGTACCTCAGACAAAGCCTTCGCCAATGCTACATGCAATACTGATGGATATGCTAGTGATACTCTTGTAAAAACAATAGCAATATGTCACAACATCATTGGACTTAGCCATAACATTGCGACACCTATCAGTTTTGGTTTAGGTATTCATCTACATCACAAATTTGGAAGTTGGCAACTCATTGAAACCCTGCATGGTCTGGGCCATTCTATTCCATATGATGAGGTTAGACGGTTTATGACATCGGTGGCAGAGGAAGATGAGCATAAAGATGGCACATACATTCCACGAGGAATTGTTAAGTACAAGCAAGGTGACTGGACTTCCATCATAGATGCTGCACTCGACAATTTTGACCAGCATGAAGAAACACTTGATGGCTTATCGACCACCCACTTTATGGCAGCTGTGTTATATCAAATAACCGAGTCCAGTGGCGTCATAAATGGCATTCCAAGGTCACAGAAAAAGACATTACATGCCTCGCAGTATATGGAGAAATCACTTTCAATTTTTAACAAACCCCATATAAGGCCTGAACCAAAGCGTGTTGCAGAAGAATCCATCTTCAGTACACATAACGCGAACTTGCACTGGCAGGATTGGAAATTGTGTAGAAATACTAATGACATGACCTTCCTACCAGCATGGTCAGGATTCAATGCAATGGTATCACAGACAGATATTCCTGTTCCCAATGTGAGATACTTACCTTTCATTAGTGCTCCACCTTCAAATTTCTCAACTGTGTACACTGCCATATTAAGACTGATTTCTGTTGCAAAATCCCAAGGCCAGCCACATATTTTAGTGACTGCTGACCTTGCCATTTACAGTAAGGCACAGCAGATAATTTGATCAAAACCTGAACTGCAAAACAGTGTAACCATGAGACTCGGTGGCATGCATCTTATAATGACTTTCATTGGTAGCATTGGAAAGCTATATGGAAATGGTGGCTTACTAGATATCTTAACATCTTCCAATGTGTATGCTACCGGGACAGCCCGAATGTTGTTGCAAGGTAAGCACTTTGCAAAAGGAATAAGAGGAGTGAAAGTTGCAATGAAGCACTGACACACCTATATTAGTCTGCAGCTGAATCCTATGCCAACGAAAATGGTCTTCCTTGGATTGATGATGAACTCCATATCCTTGCCCAAAAACTCCAAAACAGTATGCACAGGAACAACCAAGCTAGTTATTTTGTAGTATTTAATGTACTGAAACACAAGATATCTGACGTGATCCAGACTCTCAGGCACTTTCACACATTTCAAAAAGAACGGTCTCAAACCTTCAAGGACTGGGCCAGCTTTCTAGAGGAAGGAGATTTGCTACTTAGATTAATCAGGGCAGACAAAGAAGCTGATCTCAACCTTCATCTGCAGACAGTTATGGAGATGATTCCTTTCTTCCATATGGCTGGACGAGTAAACTATGCCAGGTACACACCAGTTTATGTTTCAGAGATGAGACAACTTGAGACAAAGCAACCTGAGATGTACACGTTTCTAGTGGAAGGAGGTTTTGTTGTGCGCCGGACAAAAAGGAGAAAGTTTAACTGTGTCCCAACTGATCAAGCTCTAGAGCAAACTATCAACCGAGAGGCAAAGGATACCGGGGGTGTAATAGGATTCACTCTGCGGAAATCCGCGCTTCTGCGATGGATGTTAACTCGACACGTGTCTGGAGAGTACTCAGAGGTTTTTCAGCAGCTCTTTGAAAACACCTCAGAAGGTAATATACATGAGGAGCTTGGCCCATCAAGAATTTCAAGAGACAAGTCAGATGTGGCATCCATAAAGGATTACATCATGAAGCACTGCCAAAACCCCTTTGACGTAGACAACATCCCTAAAGAGTTGATCAACATCACTACTGGCCAGATTGCCACCAAGGCTGTAGAGAAATGTCTGACATTAATTCCAGAAAGAGGATAGACTATCGCTCAAAACTTCATCACTGAGAGGCCAATGGAAGAAGAAACAAAAAGCTTTTAGGATTTCATTCTCAAGGGTACAATGGCAACTTTTGAAAGCATGAAAAAGGCAATGTCTTTTGACACAACTAGGAAAATGATACTTGGTCCAGAGGTATTGTTCCGTCGCTTGCTATCAGTTGCAAAGTATCAATACATTGATATGATGAAGGTTTTGTCCTTTGAATTAACTCCAGTTCCACCTGCACTTTTCCAAGGTGATGGAGCCATGAGAAAGGCCACAAAGTCTGATCTAGCACACAAATTGGAGGAAACTGTTATACAAGAAGCTGAATTGAAAACCAAATGCCACACTCCATCAGCATACATCATTGACGGCATGAGTTTTATCCAAGGTCTTAATGAATCACAGTTCAAAACTTTTGATGACTTAGAAGTTATTTTCAAAAAGTTGATCACCCTATTCATGAATCCTGACCTTGATATTAAGACCCTTGTGTTAGTGTATGACCGCTATGACTTAGGTTCAGGTATCAAAGGCAAAGAACGGCAGCGGCGTGGTGACGTGCCCACTACCATTGGTGCTCCTTCTCATATCATTGTGGGAAATAGACAGGTTCCTAATTATAGAGAGTTTCTCAAGTCAGGAATGAACAAAATGACTCTCATTCATTTTCTGAGCAAGTACATAGAGGCCAGAGTCTCAGAGGGACTTCCAGAGAAAAAGACACTTGTAATTGCTGGAGGTTATCCTAATGGAGAAGTTGTGAGAGAAATAACCCGCCAAGGAGGCAAATATCTGGAAAAAACTATTCTCAACCCATGAAGAGGCAGATACAAAGATGCTGCTGCAGGCAATATATATGTCATCATTTCCACGCACTATTATTTGAAGTGATGATACAGATGTCTTAGTTCTCCTGTTGTACTACCAAAGTAGAGGGAAATTAAGCAAAGATGTATATATGCACTCTGGTCACTCAGGAAAGTTTGTCACGCGGGAGAGATTTATACCTGTGCCTAAAATTACTGAAACACTTGGGAAAGAGTTGTGCTCAATGCTACCAGCCACATGCACTAACAGGTAGTGACACAACCAGTGGTCTCTTCAAACTCGGAAAACGTACTGTTTCTGCTATGCTTAAAAAAAACACCAAGATACTCTAATACGACTAGCGGAGTTTCACTGTGCAGATAAGGAGGCTTGGCTGGAAGCAGCTAGAAAGTTCCTCCTTGATGTATGGAAATGGTATTCAAGGCAAGTTATGTAATACCCTTGATGAACTGCGCTTTCAAATGGTAACCTCAACTGACAAACCAGTGTCCTCTCTCCCACCTACTGATGATGCCTTCAGTTACAAGTTACAGACCATAATTTGGTGCAGTAGCCATATCGCAAAGCCAAAGACAATAGATCCTACTAATTATCGTTGGATGAAATGTAATAAAGACCTGCAATATGTAACAAATTTGAAGGAGTCTGCCCCAAAGGAAATACGTGACTAGACCCACCTCTTCTGTATGGATGAAAAATGCACTGATGGAAGAACATGTCCATGCATCTTAGCAGGCCTAAAATGTATTGAGATATGCAACTGTAATAGTTGTTCAAATATTGCCATTGTAATTCAAGTTGATGAGGATGAGGATGACGAGTAAGATTAGTTACTCATTATGTTTACGCTTTTTAAACAGCTGATTTACAGTGTCTGAAAGGAATAATATGTTGTACTCATTATGTTGCATGGTGATACCAATTACTGTATTTTGTTTGTACTTTGTTGATCTCAAATGTCTCTTATACCATTGGTAGTATCTTCTAATTATTGCCTGTATTATCTATAGTAATAGAATCGCATTCAAAAGATGCTACATCCAAATTATTAATTCTACAACGAAATTACATCCGAAAGATATTTCTTGCAAAATGACATTAATGCCATACTAAGTTGTGCTAGTTTATTCATTTTGGTCTCATTAGAAAGCGCATTAAATGCTATAAAACATTGAATAAGGTAAAAATGTTCATATCTTTGACCGTTTATCGCGACCGTAAATGAAATTGTTTTTTCAATGTTTTTCACTATGTTTGTAAGAAAAGTCTCTCTTGTTTACCTTTCTGTGCTTCCTACAATAAAATGGTGGTCATATTATGATTCATCATATCCTAAAGCATATAAAACTATGCCCCATTTATGTTTAAATATTTTGAAGTGTAAGAATATGATAAAGAAAACGTATGCACTGTGCAACAAATTCTAGGGAAGTTTACGGTTAAAAGTGTTGAAAAGAAAACGTTGTGCAGGGATTTTCGAAAGTACAACTCCATTTCTGGAAAGCAGACGACTAAAGCTTCAACTTAATACCACATTCAGTTTGTTGTACCTCTGGTATGGGTAGCTTCATTTTTAGAGCACTTTTCAGCTGTCCGCTGCAGCACTAGAGAGAGAGAGAGAGGCAAAAATAAATGAAAATAATAATAATAATAATAATAATAATAATAATAATAATAATAATAATAATAATGATAGTGACTACTACTACTACTACTACTACTACTACTACTAATAATAATAATAATAATTACAATAATACTCTCTCTCTCTCTCTCTCTCTATCTATCTATATCTATCTATCTATCTATCTATATATATATATATATATATATATATATATATATATATATATATATATATATATATATATATATATATATATATATATATATATATCAGGGTGGCAGATGGAAACGCCCGTAAGTACGATCACGGCACTCCTGTATTCAGAAGATTGGGATGGCTCAACATAAAGAAAATAATCCACTTCAACACAGCAGTGACATTGTACAAACAGCTCAATAACTACTACCCACAAAACATTATCGATCTCCCTACAGTGAACAACTTAACAGGCAGCTTGACTAGGCAGCAAAATAATCTCTGTGCGAGGTCCTTCCTTATGGAACCTCCTTCCTAAAAATATAAAAGATTCAAACACTCTACACTCTTTCAAGACGAGCCTCAGGCAATTCCTCCTGTCAAATCACTAGCAGTGTGAGAGTGTGACCAAACGACAAACTTATGTATGTGTAACAAAATATGAACACTATTGATGTAACCATGCAGTAACATTTATGCAATGCCTGTAACGGACAACCAACTACCTGCAAATACTATATTATTGTTCAAATTACATATGTGTTTCTATATGTTGCCATGTAATGTATATTTTCATCACTATATATACCTATTCAAGGACAGTATGTGCTTATTTATGTATGTAGTTTTAGGTTTAATCATAGGACATAACTATGCCTATCCAAGGAATATAATGTAATATCTATTAATGTAAATAATAACCACTTTCATAGTGGAATATATATATATATATATATATATATATATATATATATATATATATATATATATATATATATATATATATATATATATATATTTTTTTTTTAATTATAACTTAATTTAATTTAACTCTCTCTCTCTCTCTCTCTCTCTCTCTCTGATCCCCTTTACGGCCTTTGACAATATATGATGTGGTGGAATCGCCTGAGCATACTGAAAAAGGGCAATATAAAATAAGGATGAGGAGGAGGAGGTGGATAACACACGCAGACACTCGCACAACCACAAACACCCACCCACCCACCCACTCAACCACATCCACACCCACCCACCCACCGACCCAACCATTTTATTGATGAATAAACAATAAAAATAATGTTAGTCGCTTATCCATGGAAAACAGTTCAAACATTTTATTAAAAGCAATGTTGGAAATATAAAGGAACTCGTTTATTGATAAATGAACAGTTAAAATAACATATTTCCACTCATCTTTCATGAAAACATAGTTAAAACAACTCTTCAGTTATTGAAAGGACATTGTATGGCGATTGCATTACAGAACTCTGATAACCTGTTAACCGTATTTCGTTCCATCAACAAGAAAAAAAAATCAAGTTCGGGAGGAGAGGTGTCCTGCTACTCCTCTTGAAAAAGTTAATGTCGAAGGCAGGGGAAAATACAGATGAAGGAAGATCGTTCCAGAGTTTACCAGCGTGAGGGATGAATGACTGAAGATGCTGTTTAACTCTTGCATAAGGGGTTTGGAGAGTATAGGGATGAGCTTGATCAGAAAGTCATGTAGGGCGTGGCCGCAGGAGGGGGGAGGCATGCAGTTAGCACGTTCAGAAGAGCAGTCAGCGTGGAAATATCGATATAAAATAGATAGAGAGGCAATATCGCGACGGAATTTAAGATGTAAAAGACTATCAGTACGAGGAGGAGAGCTGATGAGACGAAGAGCCTTAGGGTCGTATTATGAGACATTTCGCCGCCCAAGTACACATATTTGACAAGGCTTTCGTAGGAGTTGTGGGCATTTCCAGGGATAGTTTTATGACCCTGGTGGTAGTCTGACCCTTCTTCTGTACCGTGAACCTAAAGAAACACTCATTAGAACCCGATTGGTTCCCTCTTTGACCTATAGAAATAGCTGATGTGATATGGCAAAGTGTTTTGTAATACCAGCCTTAGACTCCACTCTATATCTGAAGAGCTGTGTGAGTCGAGCCCCACCATACGTGAGATGCATATTCCATACGAGGGCGGACAAGGCCCCTGTATATGGATAGCAACTGTGGGGGGGAGAAGAACTGGCGGAGACGATACAGAACGCCCAACCAGAGAGGAGATGTGAAGTTTCCAGTTAAGATTTTGAGTTAAGGATAGACCGAGGATATTTAATGTTGAAGAAGGTGACAGCTGAGTCTTGTCGAAGATAAGTATTTGGAACATTGTGTCGAGTTGATAGGTGGAGAAATTGAGTTTTTGAGGCATTGAAGGACACAAGGTTCCTTCTACCCCAATCGGAAATGATAGCAAGGTCTGAGGTTAAGCATTCTGCAGCCTCCAGTCTGGAGTTATGTACTTCCTTTTGGGATGGTCTTCTATTGAAAGAAGTTGAATAATGCAGAGTGGAGTCGTCAGCGTATGAGTGGACAGGACAGTTTGTTATGGAGAGATCATTGATGAATAACAGGAAGAGAGTGGGTGATATGACAGAGCCCTGTGGAACACCACCGTTGATAGGTTTAGGGGAAGAACAGTGACCATCTACCACCGCAGAGGTAGAACGGCCGGACAGGAAACTGGAGATAAATGAACAGAGAGAGGGATAGAATCCGAAAGAGGGCAGTTTAGAAAGAAGACTTGTGCCAGACATTATCGAAGGCTTTCGATATATCTAGGCAAACAGAGAAAGTTTCACCGAAACGGCCTAGAGAGGATGACCAGGAGTCGTTAAGAGAGCAAGAAGATCGCCAGTAGAACGCCCCATGCAGAAACCATTATGGCGATCAGATAGAAGGTTAGAAGTGGAAAGGTGCTTTTGAATCTTCCGGTTAAGGATTGATTCAAAAGCTTTAGATAGACAGGAAAGTAAAGCTATAGGGCGGTAGTTTGAGGGATTGGAACGGTCACCCTTCTTAGGCACAGGCTGTACAAAGGCATACTTCCAGCAAGAAGGAAAGGTAGATGTGGATAGGCAGAGACGAAAGAGTTTGACCAGGTAGCACTGAGGCACAGTTTTTAAGGACAATAGGAGGCACTCCATCAGGTCCATAAGCCTTCTAAGAGTTGAGGCCAGGGCGGGCATAGAATATGCCCAGAATCGTCCAGGGTGGTGTTCTTACAGACAGTTTGAGAGAAGAGTTCAACCTTAGAGGTAGATGAGACGGCGATGCTGCCGTCAGGGTTAAGGAGAGGAGGGAAAGAAGAAGAAGTGAAATTGGAGGAGATATTTTTGGCTAGATGCAATAAGTCACCGGAAGAATTAGAGAAAGCAAGGTTTTGGCATTTTCTATTAATGAAGGAATTTTTGGTAAATCGAAGAATATATTTGGCACGATTCCGGGCAGAAATATAAAGATCATGGTTAGCAGGAGTGAGAAGGCTCTGGTACCTTTTGTGAGCTGCCTTTCTATCTTTAACCCGTGGGCTTCGGCTATGGGAAAGCCCAGAAGTGGCTGAGAAACGTCAACATTACACTGCATTTTGAGACTAAGAAAAGAGCATGGAACGTACATCAGAGTACTCCTCTCATAACCATACAGCTGTTCAAAGTATTTCCTTTGACTCAAACTCCATTCTTTTTGGGTGGTGTTTGCTACAAAATAAACAGTCTTGTGACGCGTGACATCTAGCCGAGAGTAGCTTGTTGTCCACTTCAGAGAATTTGACAAGTGGTTACTGTGTGGTTAGCGAATTCAGTCTGCCTTGACCTTACAGCACCACCTATGATAAAAAAGCCCATCTCAAGATCACTCACCCACCATTGTGACCCAGGGCGTGTAAGGTGGGTTGCTCTACGCCACCACCGCCTAGAATTATGGGTTTTATGGTGAGCCCTTTTTAGGGTCCACGGCGCTACAACAACGACTAGTGAAAGCTCGGAAAAGGGTCTGCCGACGTTCTCGGGTTAATAGCACCAGAACAAGCATGATTAAACCAAGGCTTTCAGCATGAAGAGTAGAGAAAGAACGTGGAATGTATGCCTCCATTCCAGAGACAATCACCTCTGTGATGCACTGGGCACACACAGAGGGGTCTCTCTCCTGGAAGCAGTAATCATTCCACTGGAAATCGGAAAAAGTACATCCCCAGGCCGTTCCACCAAGCTGAAGCTAAATGCCAGAAGCATCGCCTCTTCGGTGGGGTAAGACGGGCCGTTTAGTGTGGCCCCACTGAATCAATCTGCTGGTCATGTGCTGGCTACAGCCATGCAACAGCTAGGGTCAAGCTGTCACTGCCGGGTGGGCAATCGCAGTGGTCCAGCGGTCGCCGTTAAACTCCTTGCAGTGGCTGCGTATACTTTCTTATCACCCCTGGTTGGGCTCCGTGGTGGATGGGGGTGTGGGGAAGTGAAAGACCCCCCCCCCCGTGTATGGGTAAGTTTAATTGCTCCGACCTGCCTCCCTCCCTGACACCATCCTCTCTCATCACCACCTTTGAGCCTTTCACGATTCCTGGTGGTGCTTCTGGGAAGTCCCTACCGCCTAGAGTGTTTGCCCAAGACAGGTGCGTGTGACCAAAAGTTCCACGGAATAATTCAATGAGTTCACGTAAACCTGGGGGCTCCTCAGTTTCCCAAATAGAAGTTATAGCTTGCATATCAGGGGTAGGCGGTGGCCGAACTGGTAGCGTACTGGGCCCACATTCACCGCGTGATGGACGACGCGGGTTCGAATCCCCACGCTACCACTCGGATTTTTCAGTCACCGCCGAGTGGCTTAAAACTACCCACATGCTGTCCTGAAGACCACCCATCAACCCGGACTCTAGAGGAAGCCGTCCAAGCGAATCAAGAACGAGTTCCGGGGGGCAGCATGAGCCAATGCAAGATGGCGCCACTATAAACACTCGCCTGCGCCAGAACGGGCTGGGCCGACCATCAGGCCCCACCTGGAAGAAGCCTTGGGCCGACCATCAGGCCCCACCTGGAAGAAGCCTTGGGCCGACCATCAGGCCCCACCGGGAAGATGCCTACCGGCGCAATAGGCAACAACGTAAAAAAAAAATATATATATATATATATATATATATATATATATATATATATATATATATATATATATATATATATATATATATATATATATATATATATATATGAGCCTGTTTCATTTCATAAATACATTTTTGGCAAGTCTCTGGCTGGCTACTCGATAAATAACTTCGATATTTTTGAAGGACACCGTTCTCTGGTCATGGCTTGTGGCCGTGAGCCCAAGATCAAGATGTTCCTCCCACAACTCCAAGTCTGACTATAAGGCCCGCTTCATCTAACGAGACGCCTGCTGATGATCGCAGTGAGCCCCATCAACAGAAGCGCACTCGCAGCGAGGAGTCCCTCGAAGAAACACCTCCTGCTAAAGTGCCTTCTCCAGCGTCTGCTTCGGGGTCGCTGGAAGAACCCCGAGTACCGGCTGCGGCCGCCACCCCTCCACCAGTGGCCCCGGCTGATCATCAGCCGGTGACCGCTGTTGCTCAAGGTCACGGTGCGGTGCTGCCGGCGCTCGTGTCCCTCGCCTCCGCACAGTCTGTGCCGGAGGCTCCACCCACATCATCCTCACTTGCCGCTGCGTCGGAGTGGTGGAAGGTTGGGGCAGGGTGAGTAAGCCGCCGGCGGGAGTAAGAGGCCGGGGAAACTTACGCGTTCCCCGACCTGTCATATCGGCCTTCTGGCAGATAAAGAAAACGCTAGCGCAGGGGTCAACACTCCAGCGAAAGCCCGGTGCTACCACAGGGAGATCTCTCTCCGGGTTCGCCCTGAAAAAAAAAAAATAAATAAACAAATAAAATTCAAGATCCTACAGTGGAACTGCCGTGGGTTGCGAAGAAGCTGGGAGGAACATCACCTGCTCATTAAAGACTCCCAGTCACAGTGTCTCTGCCTCCAAGAGGCACTGTTAGGAGCGTACTGTCATCCTCTCCGACGCAATTACAGTGCCATATACTCTCCAGCAGATCCCACACAAGCTCCCTCGGGAGGTACGTGTCTCCTCATCTCCAACGACATCGCACACACTCCGCTATCACTTAACCCTCCATCATCTCCCACCCGGTACACCAGTCAGTCACTCCTGACACTCGTGCGCCAATTGCTCTCACCCTTCCTAATAGTTGGCGACTTCAGTAGTCGCCATATACTATGGGAGGATACCACCACCAACGCAAAAGGAGTCACTGTTACAACTGTAATACAAGTCCTAGACCTCTGCATATTTAACACCGGTCACCCAACACAGTACCATATGCAAACTGACACACGGTCAGTTATTGACCTCTCACTCGGTTCCCTCGACGCATACCTCGAATTCAGGTGGGAAATATCTACATGGCAGCGACCACTACCAAATTTCCATCTCCCTTTCCACTTTCCAACCGTCACTTCGATTACCGCGTTGGAAATTGGATCGAGCGGACTGGGAGCATTTACGGACCGTGGCTAACACGGAGACATCAACTGATGACTTTGACACAACCGAGGATGCAGTTACCTTTCTTGCGGTGCACATTCACCGGGCTGGAGAACTCACAATCCTACAGACAACGGGACATGCATCACGTCGGCCTTTGCAATGGTGGTCGGACGAGTGCAAGCAGGCAGTGGCTTGCTGTCGCCGGGCTGCTACAAAAGGTATAGGACAGAGTTGAACCAAATTGCATATAAGAGAGCAAGAGCACATGCACGCCGGACTCTGAACGAAGCACGACGATCTACATGTGTTTGTTAAGTAGCTTATCTTAACTCACAAACACAAATCACACAAGTGTGGAAGAGGGTACACAAAATAGCTGGAAACTTTTCAATAAGCCTGCACTTAAGATCTATAATAACATAATATCAGGGAGCGCTGAAGTCGCCAACGTCATAGCCAGTGCATTTGCTGCTGTGTCTCAGCGCGGCTCTAGACCTCCCGCACTACGCCGACTTACGACACAACATGGAGATATGGGATACTGAAACAGCTCCATGACTTTGGTCTCCGTGGACGGATGCCACAGTTTATTAAAGTGTTTCTTGAAGATCGTTTTTTCCAAGTCAGAGTCGGCACCTCCTACTCACCACCCTATGAACAGCAGGAAGGAGTTCCCCAAGGAAGCGTTTTGAGTGTCACCTTTTTTTTTATGTAGGCCTGAATGGCATTACAACGTTGCTCCCTGAGGGGGTGTCATCCTCCCTCTACGTCGACGACCTAACAATCTAGTTCTCGGCGACTCGGATGTCCACCGCAAAGCGAAGACTACAAAACGCCATCGACAGGACATCCAGATGGGCGGAGAAACATGGCTTCCGATTCTCACCATCCAAGTCGGTTGCCATGCCCTTTTGCCGCCTGATAGGCCACCATCCAGACCCTGAACTCATCATGCGCGGTTCACGTATACCTGTTGTGGAATAACACAAGTTCTTGGGGCTTGTGTTCGACAGGCGCCTCACATGGCTCCCACACCTAAAAGGCTTAAATAACGAAGTTCATGAGATCGTTCGATATCTTTCGTGTCCTGTCGTGCACTTCATGGGGCGCTGACTGCACAATAATCCTACGCCTTTACCAGGCACTCATTGGGTAGAGACAGTCCTAGGGCTGCGAATTATACACGTCGGCAACATTTGCCCACCTCCGCAGACTTGATGCATCAACAGGTGTTTTTGAATCATCCCCCATATCAAGTATTTTAGTCGACGCAGGAGTGCCATCTTTAGACTTGCAGAGAGACGGACATCTAATCAAGTACTGGTACAGACTACAACGCCAACCTGTCAACTCTGCCTACACCGTTGCCATAGACACTAATGTATATATAAATATAGAAACAAGCCTATCCTACCTCGCCACTTTAGTTTCCGTGTCAGGAATGTCATTGGGGACCTATCACTACCATAGTTCCCAATAGCAGTTTACCAGGTACCCCCCATCACACCGTGGGAATTCCCAAACACACATTTCTGCCGGTATTTTAACTTTAACAAACAAGCATCTCAACGGCAACTGCTTGATAGCTTTTCCTGTCCCACACAGCTAGTCACGCCACCTCTGTACCAGTATACATGGACGGCTCCAAATCTAATGCTGGCGTTGGATATGGAGCTGTCTTTCCAGATATTTGCCTGCTATCGCCTCAATTTTTACCGCAGAGCTATCTGCCATTCTTTTAGCAATTTGCTTCATTTTCACTCAACCTGTTGATACGTATACAGTACACTCTGACTCACAGGCAGCCTTGACTGCAATAGAAGATTTTAGGAGCACCCGCCCTATCATTTTAGATATTTTCAGCTGGCCAGTTTTAGGAAAACAGCGTGGGCATCAAGTGACCTTCTGCTGGGTACCTGCCCACGTCTCCGATGAGGTGCACGGGCCGCTGCTTCTCATCCAACCTCACAGTGCCCTCTTACACTTCGGGACTTACATCCCACCGTGCGATCTGCACTCAGGAGTGTGTGGCAGCGCAGATGGGCTGCTGTAATTGCCACGACAAAGAACACAAAGAAACACAAAGGAAGAACAAACAACAGCAGACCTGCTGGTCCTTACGAGGCTGTTTGTGACAAGCTACACTAACTATCTTATCAAAGGTGGAAGATGTAGGACAGCAAAGGCGAAGGTTCCTCCCCATCCCCCCATCCCTCCAGCCAAAGCTGGCAGGAAAGGACAAAAGAACCATGCAGCATGGAAAAACTGCATGGAAATTATGTAGGAAAGAGGAAAGAACTACCATTACTGCTACCACTAGCCGGGCGATAAAAACGGACAAGGACACCAGTATTCGAAAGAAGTTAACGTTATTATGACAATGAGTAATATCTTAGTTGTTGGGTGGATTTAAAATACTTGTCTAATCTATTCTTGAAGGCCGTAACTGTTGCACTATCAACGACATCACAGCGTAGAGAGTTCCAAACATTAACAACTCGATTGAAGAAGAACTGTTTAGCTTCGTGCGACGAGAATCTTTAACCACTTATCTTCAAATTGTGATTTCTTCTTGTTCTATTTGATCGATCAATTGTAAAGTAATCTTCCGCATTGATATCACTGAATCCTTTAAACATTTTAAACACTTCTATTAGATCGCCTCGCATTCTTCGTTTTGATAGGCTGAATAAATTTACTTCTTTAAGCCTTTGTTCATATGACAAATTTCTCAACCTAGGAATCATCTTTGTTACTCTACGTTGAACCCGTTCCAACTTTTCTATGTCTTTTCTGTAATAGAGAGACCAAAACTGTACACAGTACTCTAGACGGGGTCGAACCAACGAATTATACAGTTTTAATATTACTTTTTTCCGATTTATTAATAAAGACTCGTCCGATGAAGCCAACCAATTTGTTTGCAGGTTTAACTACCTCTGAACAATGCTGACCGGGCTTTAAATCGCTTGATATAGTGATTCCAAGATCCTTTTCTTTACTTACTGCAGAAAGTTGTTGGCAGTTCATTACGTACCGAACGCGATTGTTATTTTTTCCGATGTGCAACACTTCACATTTGTCAACGTTAAATTTAATTTGCCATTGATTGGCCCAACGTGCAAGTCGATTTAGATCTGATTGTAAAGCTTCGTCGAGCGTCGCAGTTACTTTACTAGCAATTTTTGTGTCATCAGCAAATTTTGATACTTTGCAAGTGAGCCCATCATCGATATCATTAACATAAATTAAGAAGAGCATGGGGCCAAGCACTGATCCTTGAGGTACGCCGCTTCTGACATCGAGCCAGTTAGATGTAATACCGTTTAGAACTACTCTCTGTTTCCGATCAGAGAGCCAGTCCACAAACCAATTGTGAATGTTACCCGAGATACCGTGCGCCAATAGTTTGCTGAGCAATCGTTGGTGGGGGACCTTATCAAATGCCTTTTGAAAATACAGATATATGATATCTACTGATCTGCTTTCATCGAACACCTCAAAATTATAATGAAAAAATCAAGTAAATTAGTTAAACACGAACGTTTAATACGGAAGCCATGTTGCGAATTATTTTCTTCGAAGAATTACACCATATTCTCGCAAATGATTGTCTCCATTAACTTACAAATAATCGATGTCAGGCTAATTGGTCGATAGTTTCCTGGATGAGACTTGTCCCCCTTTTTGAAAATTGGTGTGACACTTGCTAGTTTCCAATCCGACGGAACATTTCAAGTTGTTAAAGATTTATTGAATATGATGGAGAGCGGTTTACAAATTTGATGTTTGATTTCTTTTAAGACCCTAGGGGTAATTTTGTCTGGACCAGGAGTTTTGCTTACTTTAATCTTTTCAATTGTGCGTAAAATGTCACTTTCTAAACTGAGCACGCCACTTAACATCTTTTCGGTCCTTCTAACCTCCGGCGGTTGAGGTGATAAACAATCTTCGTCGGTAAAAACGGATGCGAAAAAAGTTATTTAGGATTGTAGCCATTTTATTTTCATCGTTCGTGTGGTTACCATTATCATTAGCAAGCGGTCCGATACCATAAGTGAGTGACCTTTTATTATTTACATAGCTAAAAAAATCTTTAGGATTAGATTTACTCGTTTCCGCTATATATTATTCAAGATTTTTCTTGCTTCGTTTTATTAAGTTCTTGGTTTCGCGGCGAATTCTGTCCAACTTTAGTTTGTCAGCCTCACTCTGAGTTGATATGCATCTACTGTATACGCGTTTCTTAAGAGATAGGCTATTTTGAATTTCGTTATTCCACCATTTGGGTTTCTTCTCAAAAGATGAACGTCTGTTACGATAAGGTACGCATATGCTTATGGCATTGTTCAATATTGTGGTGAAGACCCCCTAAGATTTATGAATATCTGTTTCCGCCGAGATTTCAGTCCAGTCAGAATTATTTAGAATTGATCGGAGTCTTACGGAATTCTCTCTCTGATAATCATGCACCTTTTCTTTACTAGAAGTTACTTTACTTTCTTTCATATTGATGCTGAATGTGATTGTTCGTTGATCGCTAGAACTAAAAATTGGACCAACATTTACTTCGTTAACTAGATCAGCTGTCGTTGAAAAGATAAGGTCAAGTGTATTACTTTCCCGAGTCGGTTTTTGAACGTGTTGATGTAAATCACTTTCTATTAAATTTGTGTACAGGTCGAGCCCTGTATGACAGTTCAACGGTTCACCCCATCTTTTCACTGGCAAGTTAAAGTTCCCAACAATTACTGCCTCGCAACTGCGATGGGGGAAGTCACGACCAGGGCTGTGCGTCCCTGGTCATATTCCCATAATTGGATTCGCAAGGAGACTGCTCTGACCCGCCTTATACTTCCTCATGTCCCGGGGAGTTCAGCCCTACTGTGATGACTGTTTGGTCCCCCTAAATGTCCGGCACTTGCTGGTCGAGTGCCCCAGTCTGGGGGACCTGCGTGAGCGGTACCTCCCCCGGTGTCGGGGTGGAGATGGGAGCTTCTGTCTCTCCCTGGTGCTGGGGGAGAAGGCATTCTCCTCGGGACCTGATGTTCTTGGCTTCCTAAAGGAGGCTGGCATCCTCAACTTCCTGTAGGTTTCAATTGACTTTTATCGTTGTTTTTATCTTGTATTTTATTTTTAACCGGTTGTATATAGTTATATTAGTTTATTTTTATAACTTTAAAATTCTTAAGCGGTTTTATATAGTTTTATTGGTGCTGGTTTTTTTAATGTTTTAATTTACCGGTTTGAAAGTTTTAAAATACAAGTCAGTTTAAATGCACTAGATCCGGCGCCATATGACCCCGCAGTTGCGGCGCCAAGATATAACGCCCCAGTCATCATCATCATCACCAAAAATACAGACCTCAGGGAGAGGCAAAAATAAAGATTAACCAGAGAACTACACTTAACTCGTTTTGGTGAGGGATGCAATTTTTGTGATATTTTCAATGTGATAATCATCCCACCATAATAATTATTTTATTGCAAATAACAATTTGATTATATGAAAAATTAGTTAAATGGTAATAAGTTACTATTTTTGTGGAAATAGGTTAATATTTTTGCTGTGATTGGTTATCTAGTTAATAGCATTAAGTTATTATATTTAGAGAGATCAACAAAATAGTCTAAACAAAAATCAGAATTGAGAAAACTGCAACAAATGGTTACAAAGAGTAATGAATAGCACATGATGGTCTCTAGTGTCAACCACTGGTATGGGTTTTGTTAATTATGGATACTTGCACTTGTGAAAATTTCATAGGGATTAATAATTAATTGTTTGAAGGAACATACTTAATAGACTTCCACTAATTAACTACTGAAACTACTTGCCCAGTTTTCTCTAACAACAGGCATTTCACGGACTAGTGTCAGCCGTATCCTCAGCATTGTGAGTGAGGTCCTCAGTGAGAAAGCATTGCAGGAAATTAGTATGCCTGCCTCAGCAGAGCAAAAAGCAGATGCGGCACGTGATTTTGGGAGGATTGCACACTTCCCAAGAGTCATTGGGGTTATTGACTCTAAGAATATATCTTTGTCCAAATGTATTTATCAGACCATAATTTTGCTTTCATTATGGTTGAAATATATGTAAGGTTACTTCCCTATGAATTTCATAGACTAAGTTTAAATATATAAAATATCCATTTTCACAGGCATACATTTTGACATCAGATGTCCCAAGCAGGACGAATATAACTGTGAACAGCAAGAAATTTCACTCCCTGAATATGCAGGTTGTTTTCAATGCTGATGGCATAATTATCAGTTATTGTCCCAGATTCCAAGGTAATACCATATTTGAATTTATTCCTGTGATTAATAGGAGCATAAATTCATGAATTAGCTAGATTTAAATAAGTTTTTTTTTTTTTTTTTTTTTTTTACGTTGATTGCCTATTGCGCCGGTAGGCATCTTCCCGGTGGGGCCTGATGGTCGGCCCAAGGCTTCTTCCAGGTGGGGCCTGATGGTCGGCCCAGCCCGTTCTGGCGCAGGCGAGTGTTTATAGTGGCGCCATCTTGCATTGGCTCATGCTGCCCCCCGGAACTCGTTCTTGATTCGCTTGGACGGCTTCCTCTAGAGTCCGGGTTGATGGGTGGTCTTCAGGACAGCATGTGGGTAGTTTTAAGCCACTCGGCGGTGACTGAAAAATCCGAGTGGTAGCGTGGGGATTCGAACCCGCGTCGTCCATCACGCGGTGAATGTGGGCCCAGTACGCTACCACCTACGCCACCGCCTACTAGATTAAAAGATTCTGCAATGCAGAATGGTTCCCCCCCCCCGCCTGGGGGGGGGACCATAAATTCCCCCAGGGAGGACTCCCCTTCTGGCTACCGACTTGAGAGGTGTCCTGATAAATCCTCGAACCTCGTCCTTATCAATTTATATAACATTCGTGGTCTTCGTTCTAATTTTTATTCTGTGGAACACCATCTCTCCTCCTCTAAACCTCATCTACTCTTCCTCACCGAAACACAGGTTTCTGAGGCTACTGACAGCAACCTCTACTCTGTTCACTCCTACTATCTCTATCCTAAATTTCAATCCAAAGCTGGATGTTGCGCCTACGTGCGCAACGACATCACTTGCTCTCGTTCCCACGACCTTGACTTCTGAATTTTCCACCATCTGGCTAAGACTTCATTGTCATTCTATTACTAAATGCATCTGTGCTGTTTATCTCTCACCTAACTCTACTAACTATGTAAAATTCTTTAAATATTTGAATTCTAAAGTGGAACACATCTTGTCTCACTCTCCCTTCGCTGAAATCTCCATCTTGGGAGATATCAATGTTCACCACCAGCTTTGGCTTTCATCCTCCTTCACTGACCAGCCTGGTAAACAAGTTTATAACTATGGTCTCCTCAACGACCTAGAGCAGTTGGTTCAGCACCCTACACGTATTCCCGACCGTCTTGGAGACAGGCCCAACATACTAGATCTCTTCCTTACCTCTCACCCTTCTAATTACTCTGTCAAACTGTTCTCTCCGTTGGGCTCCTCCGATCACAATCTTATTTCTGCATCCTGTCCTATCGCTCCTGTACACCCTCTGGACCCACCGAAGAGGCGATGCTTCTGGCATTTTGCTTCAGCTCGGTGGGACGACCTGAAGATGTACTTTTCGAATTTCCCGTGGAATAATTACTGCTTCCAGGAGAGAGACCCCTCTGTGTGTGCCCAGCGCAACTCAGAGGTGATTGTCTCTGGAATGGAAGCATACATTCCACGTTCTTTCTCTACTCCTCATGCTAAAAAGCTTTGGTTTAATCATGCTTGTTCTCGTGCTATTAAAGATAGAGAGGCAGCTCACAAAAGGTTCCAGAGCCTTCGAACTCCCGCTAACTATGGCCTTTACATTTTAGCCTGGAATCGTGCCAAATCTATTCTCCGACTTACCAAGACTTCTTTTATCAAAAGAAAATGTCAACACCTTGCTTCTTTTAATTCTTCCCGTGACTTCTGGCATCTAGCCAAAAATATATCCTCCAATTTCACTTCTTCCTCTTTCCCTCCTCTCCTTAACCCTGACGGCAGCACTGCCGTCTCATCTGTCTCTAAGGCTGAACTCTTCGCTCAAACTTTCTGTAAGAACTCCACCTTGGACGATTCTGGGCATATTCCTCCTACTCATCCCCCCTCTGACTCCTTTACGCCTGTTATTAAGATTCTTCTAAATTATGTTTTCTATGCCCTCTCTGGCCTCAACTCTCAGAAGGGTTATGGACCTGATGGAGTGCCTCCTATTGTCCTTAAAAACTATGCTTCCGTGGTGACACCCTGCCTGGTCAAACTCTTTCGTCTCTGCATATCAACATCTACCTTCCCTTCTTGCTGGAAGTATGCCTTTGTACAGCCTGTGCCTAAGAAGGGTGACCGTTCCAATCCCTCAAACTACCGCCCTATAGCTTTACTTTCCTGTCTATCTAAACCTTTTGAATCAATCCTTAACCGGAAGATTCAAAAGCACCTTTCCACTTCTAACCTTCTATCTGATCGCCAGTATGGGTCCCGCAAGGGGCGTTTTACTGGCGATCTTCTTGCTCTCTTAACTGACTCTTGGTCATCCTCTCTTAGCCGTTTCGGTGAAACTTTCTCTGTTGCGCTAGACATATCGAAAGCCTTCGATAGAGTCTGGCACAAGTCTTTTCTTTCTAAACTGCCCTCATTCGGATTGTATCCCTCTCTCTTTTCCTTTATCTCCAGTTTCCTTTCTGGCCGTTCTATCTCTGCGGTGGTAGACGGTCACTGTTCTTCCCCTAAACCTATCAACAGTGGTGTTACACAAGGCTCTGTTATTCATCAATGATCTTCTTTCCATAACAAACTGTCCTGTCCACTCATACGCCGACGACTCCACTTTGCATTATTCAACTTCTTTCAGTAGAAGACCCTCTCAACAGGAAGTATACGACTCCAGACTGGAGGGTGCAGAACGATTAACCTCAGAACTTGCTATCATTTCCGACTGGGGCAGAAGGAACCTTGTGTCTTTGAATGCCTGAAAACTCAATTTATCCACCTATCAACTCGACACAATCTTCCAAACACCTATCCCCTATTTTTCATCAACACTCAGCTATCACCATCTTCAACACTAAACATCCTCGGTCTATCCTTAACCCAAAATCTCAAATGGAAACTTCACATCTTCTTTCTCGCTAAATCAGCTTCCTCGAGGTTGGGCGTTCTGTATCGTCTCCGCCAGTTCTTCTCCCCTGCGCAGTTGCTATTCATATACAGGGGTCTTGTCCGCCCTCGTATGGAGTATGCATCTCACGTGTGGGGGGGCTCCACTCACAAAGCTCTTCTGGACAGAGTGGAGTCTAAGGCTCTTCGTCTCATCAGCTCTCCTCCTACTGATAGTCTTCTACCTCTTACATTCCGTCGCGATGTTGCCTCTCTTTCTATCTTCTATCGATATTTCCACGCTGACTGCTCTTCTGAACTTGCTAACTGCATGCCTCCCCCCCTCCCGCGGTCGCGCTGCACACGACTTTCTACTCATGTTCATCCCTATACTGTCCAAACCCCTTATGCAAGAGTTAAACAGCATCTTCACTCTTTCATCCCTCACGCTGGTAAACTCTGGAACAGTCTTCCTTCATCTGTATTTCCTCCTGCCTACGACTTGAACTCTTTCAAGAGAAGGGCATCAGGACACCTCTCCTCCCGAAATTGACCTCTCTTTCGGCCACCTCTTATGATTTTTTTTAGTAGCAGCGAGTAGCGGGCTTTTTTTATTATTGTTTCCTTTTTTTGTGCCCTTGAGCTGCCTCCTTTGTTGTAAAAAGAAAATGTTCCTTATAAATGACTTTATTATTTTTAGGGTCTACAAACGACTCCTTCATCTGGCGGAACAGATTTCTTGAAGGGGAATTTGGAGACTATGTGCTTCTAGGTACGTATATGGTGTTCATTTTGAGGAGAAAAAGCTGTTTTTTTCACAGTGACTATGCGTCAAAAAGATATAAAACAAATGATTATACAATTTTTTTTTACATAACACCATGAGGAGATCTGTCAGATCTCCCACAGCAGAAGCAGAACACCACTACAACCTTCGGAATCTTGAAGATTCGTTTCAGGTGACTTACCATTTCATTCTTTACCGGTGACTTCCACCTTCACCTCAGTTCCCCATGTCATATAACTGTTAAAAAGAGATTCGGTTGTTTTCTGCATTCAGTAATCTTACGAACAATAAAACTATGCACTACTTAATGGGATTTTTCAAAGTCCAATTAGAATAGTTGTCAGGCCACAATAATTCACAGGTGTCTCCACAAATCCGGCGGTGTTCCTCAATATTGCCCCCTCAAGTGTGCCAAAAGCATCACCTCGTGCTTCCTGCTACACAACCGCTGTGTGAGCCGCTAGAGTCCAGTTCCAGATCAGGTATCTATTTATCAATGTGTTACTTGGCAATGATCTAGTTTACTATTTGTATCAGTATATATATATATATATATATATATATATATATATATATATATATATATATATATATATATATATATATATATATATATATATATATATTTTTTTTTTTTTATGTCGCCGGTAGGCATCTTCCCGGTGGGGCCTGATGGTCGGCCCAAGGCTTCTTCCCAGTGGGGCCGGATTGTCGGCCCAGCCGACGATTTGCCTGAAAATCTGTTTGTGTGTGAGCATTTTTTTCCAAATACTTGTCATCATCACCATTTAATCATCTGCAGAACAAAGGCCTCTCAAATCATCCTTTACCTCTGTTATATCTTGGTGTACTCCAATTCACTCTGATTAATTCTCCTGTTTCACCTGTCCATCCTCTCTGCCCAGACTAGGAATAGGTTTTAAGGAAGGAATATGAGTTTTGTCACATCATTTAAGTATATTAATCCATACAAATATTGGTATAAAATTACACCAAAGGAACTTATAAATGTATATCTATGAATCTTCTTTGCATAATGTAGAGCTACCATATCCCAGGACCTTACTATGAAAATACTTTGTACTCAGACACACTCTTCAGATTATAGTGAATAATTAATATATATATATATATATATATATATATATATATATATATATATATATATATATATATATATATATATATATATATATAAATATATAAATATATAAATATATATATATATATATATATATATATATATATATATATATATATATATATATATATATATATCATCATCATCATCATCATCACAGACAAAATGCACACAGATATCTTGTTTAAACGTTGAATTGTTGATTGTGAAGGAGACTAGAAACACATAATCCTGCCTTCATTATACGCCAGCCAGGATTTGAACCACTGCACTGCTGCGACATCCGCTGCCATCTCCGCTCCATGTAGCAGAGATGGCAGCAGGCGCCACAGCTGTGGTTCGATTCCTAGTATAATAAACCTGTCTTCCTTTAATCCTTCTTGCTTCGGTAAAACTAGACCACTTTCTTTTTTTTACATCAAAGGCCATGGCTTAAGGGCAACAAAAATAGTACAAAAAAAAGCCCACTACTCACCGCTCCCATAAAAGATAAAAAAGAACAGTAGCCAAAAGAGAGGTCAATTTCGGGTGGAGAGGTGTCTTGCTATACTCTTCTGGAAAGAGATGAAGTCATAGGCAGGAGTAAATACCGACGAAGGGAGGCTGTTCCAGAGTTTACAAGTGAAGGGGATGAAAGAATGGAGATGCTGGTTAACTGTTGCATAAGGGGTTTGGACAGTATAGGGATGAGCATGAGTAGAAAGTCGCGTGCAGCGGGGCCGCGGGAGGGGGGAAGTATCCAGTTAGCAATTTCAGAAAAGCAGTTAGCATGAAAATATCGTTAGAAGATAGAAAGAGAGGCAACATGGCGGCTGAATTAAGAGGTAAAAGGCTGTCAGTAAGGGGAGGAGAGCTGATCAGACGAAGAGCCTTAGACTCCACACTGTCCAGGAGAGCTGTGTAAGTGGACCCCCCCCCCCCCCCACACACACACACACACCACACACGTGAGATACATACTCCATACGAGGGCGGACAAGGCCCCTATGAATGGAGAACATTTGTGCCGGGGAGAAGAACTGGCGGAGACAATACAGAACCCCCAACTTTGAGGAAGCTGATTTAGTGAGACAGGAGATGTGAAGTTTCCAGTTGAGATTATTAGCTAAGGATAGACCGAGGATATTTAGTGTTGAAGAAGGTGACAGCTGAGTGTTATCAAAGAATAGGGGATAGGTGTTTGGAAGATTATGTTGAGTTGATCAGTGGATATTTTTTTTTTTTGAGGCATTGAAGGACACAAGGTTCCTTATACCCCAATCGGAAATGATAGCAAGGTCTGAGGTTAAGCATTCTGCAGCCTCCAGTCTGGAGTCTTGTAATTCCTCTTGAGAAGGTCTTCTGTTGAAAGAAGTTGTATAATGCAGAGTGGAGCCGTCAGCGTATGAGTGGATAGGACAGTTTGTTATGGAAATAACGTCATTGATAAAAAACAGGAAGAGAGTGGGTGATAGGACATAGCCTTTGGAACACCGCTGTTGATAGGTTTAGGGGAAGAACAGACCGTCTACCAAAGCGGAGATAGAACGGCCGGAAAGAAAGCTGGAGACAAAGGAACAGAGAGAAGGATAGAAACCGTAAGAGGGCAGTTTAGAAAGCAAAGACTTGTGCCAGACTCTATCGAAAGCTTTCGATATGTCTAGTGCAAGCGCGGAAGTTTCATCGTAACGGCTAAAAGAGGATGACCAGGAGTCAGTTAAGAGAGCAAGAAGATCGTCAGTAGAACGCCCCTTGCGGAACCCATACTGGCAATCAGATAGAAGGTCAAAAGAGGAAAGATGCTTTTGAATCTTACGGATGAGGATTCATTAAAAATCTTTAGATAGACAGGAAAGTAAAGCTATAGGGAGGTAGTTTGAAGGATTGTAGCGGTCACCCTTCTTAGGCACAGGCTGTATGAAGGCGTACTTCCAGCAGAAAGGAAAGGTAAATGCTGACAGGCAGAGACGAAAAAGTTTGACCAGGCAGAGTGTCAGCACGGAGGCACAGTTTTTAAGGACAATAGGAGGCACTCCATCAGGTCCATAAGGCTTATGAGAGTTGGGTCCAGAGAGGGCATATAAAACATCACTCTTAAGAATCGTAACAACAGGCATAAAGGTGTCAGAGGGGGGGTGCGTAGGAGGAATATGCCCAGAATCGTCCAGAGTGGACTTTTTACAGAATGCTTGAGCGAAGAGTTCAGCCTTAGAGAGATGAGACGGCCGTGCTGCCGTCAGTGTTAAGGAGAGGAGTGAAAGATGAAGAAGTGAAGTTGAAGGAGATATTTTGGCTAGGTGCCAGAAGTCTCAGGAAGAATTAGTAAAATCAAGGTTTTGACATTTTATATTTATGAAAGAGTTTTTGTTAAGTCGAAGAATAGATTTGGCACGATTCCGGGCAGCAATATAAAGATCATGGTTAGCAGGAGTGCGTAGGGTCTGGTACCTTTTGTGAGCTGCCTCTCTATATTTGACAGAATGAGAACAAGCGTGACTACACCAAGGCTTTTTAGCATGAGAAGTAGAGAAAGTACGTGGAATTCCTGAGACAATCACCTCCGTGATGCGCTTGCCACACACAGAGGGGTCTCGCTCCTGGAAGCAGTAATCATTCAACGGGAAATCGGAAAAGTACATCCTCAGGTCGTCCCACGGAGCCGGAAGCATCGCCTCCTCTATGGGTCCAAAGGGTGTACAGGAGCAATAGGACAGAATACAGAAAAAAGGTTGTGATCGGAGGACCCCAACGGAAAGAACAGTTTGACAGGGTAAGCAGAAGGGTTAGAGGTAAAGAAGAGGTATGGTATATTGGGCCTGTCTCCAGGACGGCCGGGAATACATGTAGGGTGCTGAATCAACTGGCCTAGATCGTTGAGGAGAGCAAAGTTGTAGGATCGTTCACCAGGCTGCTCAGTGAAAGAGGATGAAAGCCAAAGCTGGTGGTGAACATTGAAATCCCCCAAGATGGAGATTTCAGCAAAGGGAGAGTGGGTCAAGATGTGCTCCACTTTAGAGTTCAAGTAGACAAATAATTTGACATAGTTACTAGAGGTAGGTGAGAGATAAACAGCACAGATGTATTTTGTAATAAAATGACAATGAAGTCTTAGCCAGATGGTTGAAAATTCAGAAGAGTCAAGGTCGTGGGCACGAGAGCAAGGGATGTCGTTGCGCACGTAGGCGCAACATCCAGCTGTGGATTGAAATTTAGGATAGAGATAGTAGGAGGGAACAGAGTAGAGGTTGCTGTCAGTAGCCTCAGAAACCTGTGTTTCGTTGAGGAAGAGAAGATGAGGTTCAGAGGAGGAGAGATGATGTTCCACAGAATGAAAATTATAGCGAAAACCGCGGATGATGCAGAAATTGATAAGAAAGAGGTTCGAGGAGTTATCAACACACCTCTCAAGTCGGCAGCCGGAAGGGGAATCCTCCCTGGGGGAATTTGTGGACCCCCCCCCCTCCACCCCGCAGGCGAGGACGAGGCACTGCTATAGGCCGCCAATTTGAATTTTTAATTTTGGGAAAAGGTGTGTATGTTGTGTGAATGTACTGTGTTGTGGAAAGAGAGAGGATCTGTCTTTCGAGACCATGCTGAACTAATCTCTGGTGTTGAAGAGACAATATGAAAACGGATAGTGAGGACATGGCACGGGCGTAGCCAGGATTTCAGTTAGGGGGGTCACAATCTTTACCAGTCTGTCTCATTAGTGATAAGGATTTACACCAGTGGTTCTTAACCTTTTAAATTGTATGACCCCCTGAGACTCTCCAGGGTATTGCCGTGACCCCCCTATAATAAATTTTGTAATGGTGACCTTTATGTAAAGGTAAGGTAAAACAAAACTATATGAAGATCCTGATTTATAGAAAATATTACATATAAAATACCTTGCAAAATGCCACAGATCCCCTGCAAGTGCTATTTCAAAATCCATGGAACTAATGCACATAAAATAAAACCTAACTATTCAATCAGTGGGAGGATTGACGTCATTGCTTAGCAGCCATAAGTACATCAAAGGAAGGAGTAGTTCTCAATAGGCAACACCTCATGTCGCTGTCAGTCACAAGTCTACTGCGTGCCTTCGTTTTCAGTGCCATCATTGATGAGAATCCAGCTTCGCGGCGATAGGTCGAGGTCCAGTATGGTCAGTGCACGCACCGAAAGAAGAGGATAGTCGTCATTCAGTGTCGCTCAAAATGTCGGAAGCTCTTGTTTAGAAAAACCGACTTTCAACTGAGTATCCTCACGAATTTGAAGAAATTCTACCTTTGCAGCAACATCATTATCACAGATGGCACTGTCCTTCACTGAGAAAGGACTGGAGATCCACGCATCAGTACAGCGGTCATCCAGTCTTGGAAAGTAACTTTCGATGGCGTCATTCACTACCAGAAGATGAGCTGAGATCCCCTCACGGAAACTACATTCAGCTTCTACCATAGAATCTAGGATAGTTGTCATATGAGGGAAGAAAGTTGTGTCACTGTCCTGAACTCTTTTCACGTAAAGTTGAATCTTACACTTGAATACTGCCACTTTGTCACGAAATGTGTGCTGCATTGCAAGGTTTCCTTGGAGTGAAATATTCAGGGAATTCACTTCAGAGAAGAAATCAGCCAAGTAGGCAACCTTTGTTACGAAACAGATATCTTGCATCATTTCGTGAAGAAGATTTTCTTTCGTGGTACGACCTTCTTGCAACAGCATCGTTATTTCCACTCGAAGTTGCAGCACGCGATTCAGAATTTTGCCACGTGAGAGCCAACGTAACTCCGTGTGAAACAGGAGAACAGAGAAGTCAGAGCCAAGTTCTTCACAATCTTCACAACGTCTGTGAGCACTTCTTGAAGTCCAGGTGGGATAGTCTTCATCGCCAAAGCATAAAGATGAATCATGCAATGAGTGAAGGAGACATGCGGAGCGACATTCTTCACGAATCATGGGAGGAACCCCATCTGTACACAGACCGACAAGTGCTTCCCAACTCAGCCCATGTTTAATAAGGAGAAAGGCTTCTAGGATTTTGAAAATATCTTCTCCACGAGTTGTTGTGGCCACTGGCTCAGAGTACAAGTACTCATTCTTCATACCTTCCTTGTCAAGGTAGCGAACATAAACAATAAATTGGGAACATGAGGCAACATCTGTCGACTCATCCAGTTGCAAGGAATAAACAGGACTACTCTTCACAGCACTCACCACTTGCAGGAGAATATTCTCACTCATGTCCGAGATCCTTCTTTTGACTGTATCATTCAAAAGGGAAATCGCCCTCAACTTGTGAACCTGCTGTTCTACATGAATCAACTTCGTTGTTTCCAGAATGCAAGGCATAATCAGATTTTCACCAATGGTATGAGGCTTCTTGGTCTGCGCGATTTTTTAGAGCAATTCTGTATGAAGCCTCCAGCACGTTGCTTTGTTCTGACGAGCGAACTGACTAGTGGAATCGATGCGACTGGCCTTCAGAGCAGCTTCTTTTCGCTTGAAGTAGTCCAAGCTTTTGTCCACCACTTGGCTGTGGTAAGACTCAAAATGAACCTTCAGTTTGCTTGGCCTCATACTTTCATGACTCACAACGTTGGTGCAACTACTGCGCCTTGGGAGTCACAGCCAGGAGCGGAGCACATACAGACCCTCCCCCACCCCACCCCCCGTAGCTATGATCTGACTGACTGACTGATTGTGGTTGATGTTTTCAGCAGCTGGCCGCTTCACATACATGAAATAAATTATTTTCTCCCAAACCCTCCGCAACCCCTCGAGAAACCCCAAACGACCCACAGGGGGTCACGACCCCCACGTTAAAAAATGCTGATCTACACTATTTGGGCGGTCACAACCATGCACGGCATGTCATTCTCGAGAACTTCCGACAAACCCACAAAAAAAGGAGTTCCTGACGGGGGGGGGGCACGTGCCCCCTGTGCCTCCCCCCCCCCCCTGGCCACGCCCCTGGGGCATAGGAAGGGTTTTTGTAGGGCTTCAGCACTCTCCTCACATATATATACCTCACCGGGAGTGGCTTGCGCCCGTTTTGGTAGGTGCCTTCCTACCTACTCCACTGAGACCAAAACTTGAATATTCTGCAGTTGAGTGGTCGCCTCACTAAAAGAAGGATATCAGAACGCTGGAAAGGATACAGAGAATTGCAACTGAAATGGTCACAGAACTCTCGAATATGACGTATGAAGACAGATTCAAGGATATTTAATTGATTGCACTGGAACAAAGAAGGGATAGAGATCTGATCATGCCGTGTAAGTTTGTAAATAACTTTGATGAGGTAGACTAAACATGAGCAGATGCCGTCCCTAACTTTTATTGTAACCAGCACGTGAATACCTGTAAGCTTTGGAAGTAAGCAGACAAGTCTTGCTTACCCCTTTGCTTGACATACCACTGTTACCCGTTACGGGAATTATCTCTTAATGATTTCTTAACTGCGAGAACGCAGGGGCTGAGAGGACATGGGAAGAAACTTAATAAAGGAACCTGTTTGAGTGACCTAAAAAGTATCATAAAAGTGTTAACGCATGGAACAGCTTGCGGGAAGAGGTGGTGCGGGCGACCAGTGTCCAACGAATGAATGTTACCCATTTTTAAGTGTTTACTTTTTAAAGTAGTTGGTGTTAAGTGTTACGTTTAAGGCGCAAACTGTTATCTCACTCGTCACAGGGCCGGTGTTACCGTGGCCTGCTTCACAAGTTGATTTTAGTAGGTGAGATAACACAATAGCCTTTACTTTAGTTAAGTGAGGTGTGTGGATTATGTTTTAGCCGAGCGGAGCCGTTAAGTTCAATTTGAGGTCATTTTAGTTCTCTCTCACAGGGAAACTAAAAAGGTGTGCTGTAATTTAACTATATTAACAGTTTTATACAATAGTTTATGTGAGCGAGTCGCACGAAGATAAGCAAGCCACACCCAGCGCGCGGAACGGCTGATCACCGCCCGCTACCCGCTGCCCATTGTCTTTTCAACTCTTCTCCGCGTTGCTCGCCCTTTTTACTGCATCTTGATTCGTCCCGGAAGGGTGTGGCTTCCGGTTGATGACTGCTGATGAAAGTCATCATTTGCTGATCCCTGCTGATCTAGCGTCAGCTCATCTCAGTTCCCACGGCCAAAAGCACGACGTGTTGTTAAACATCTTGTGTTGCGATACCGTCCGGGTGTCGCAACACATACAGTCATACGTTCATATACACATGCCGATATTGATATTACATCGGTCGATCCCCTAAAAATAGCGACCCCGCGATTCACCCCACCTTTATAAATTGCTGTACTTACCCATGTTACAGTCGCCGAATGTGTACTAGCTAAGCGCGGTCTTGTTACAGTTGCTTTTAAGATGATCACACAAGTCAGAGCCCGCCTAACGATACAACATAGGGAAATGCCAATGATAATAATCATAGAAATAACAAGAAATGGGGAATGTACATACAGGTTGAGGTAAACAGAGCTAGAGTCATGGACATGGAATCTGAGTTCTATTCTGAGAAAACAAAATAATAGCTCGAAAATTTTTTTCCATGATACATCCTAGAAAAATTAAATTGACTAAACTGTCATTAGGATACATGGTAATGGAGCTATTTGGAATAGTAAAAAGAAAAAGGAAAAATCCTTGAAGAAGATCTGCTACACACTGAACCTTCGAGTCACACCTTGACACAAAACTGTCGCAGAGAAACACTCATCTGTTGAGTGACAATTAATTGCCAGTGTCGTTACCCTCGGCACGCCTTTGAGACGAGCGAGGTCTACACCAATAGATTAAGTTGTGTGAAAAGAGGCAATGTTATCCGTAGAGTCTCCTAATAGTTACAATGTGATAACAAGGACAAGTCTGGAGAACCTTAGAAGCATCGGCTGTCAGCACCACTAACTCCTAATACTCCGTTTTTCAGGTCTACAGTACTATAAAAGAAAATCCTGTCACCAAGTTGTGAAATCACTGTTGTAACAAATCGCACTGAAATATATAACTCCGGCATAATTGATTAAAGTAATTCCAGCATTAATAAACATCAAATTAAAAAGACAAATTTCCACCTTCCCCTCGATCGTAACGAACGTGGATGACTGAAATCTGTGACGCAAAAGATAATTCCCGTAACGGGTAACAGTGGTATGTCAAGCAAAGGGGTAAGCAAGACTTGTCTGCTTACTTCCAAAGCTTACAGGTATTCACGTGCTGGTTACAATAAAAGTTAGGGACGGCATCTGCTCATGTTTAGTTAAGTCTGTCATTGCAGAGAAAAAATGTCTGTTTCAAGCAGAAGCACATGAGATTCAAGGTTAAAAAGTACTTATCCCTATGTTAGTCTACACCCTCGGTTATTACGGCTCAAAAACAAAACAAACAAAAAAATAGAAGACTGGCTGCCTTGCATCAACTCAGCAATAAAAAAAATAGTGGGTAAGAGTGAAAAGTATTACTCAAGCACTCCCCTCTCGTTTGAAAAATATGAAGGGAAAAGCTCAGGAACCAAATATAAATTAGTAAATGCGAGGATGCAGGTTATAGTCGTTTGGTGGAAAGATAGACAAAGCAGCGTCAGGCTGAACCTCAAACCGGCGCTAGTCTTTGGAGACGATCACTATGCACATTCTGTGTATTAAAAAAAAAAAGGTCGTTAAGCTCAAATTTTCGTCCATCTATTTATCTGACTATTTCTGCATAAACCACGGGTAAAAGAACACACCAAGGATTTTTTTTTTTTTTTTTTTTTTACTGCTGGTGACACCCAAAAAGGTTTAGGTCAGAGGGTCGAAGGCCCCCCTCCCCGACGAACGTGTCGACGGCTAAAGAAGCTTCAAAAAGGACCCAAAATTACTCTAAGTGCCATAAAAGTTGGCTGATAAAACCGTGTAGGTTGCCAGTGGGGCTGTAGTCAAGGGATACTGCACTCCTTCGAAGAGGAACTTTAAGGACAATCATGTACACAAAGAACTCTAGTAATAATCTAGCATTAGCTACAGAAATGGTTTCTCCATCTGTCCAGTTTCCTTGTTTTAAACACGAGATCAAATCAGTAGACAGCCTATAGGCGTCCACTGGCCTGTTAAAAAGGCCATTCGTTTGCACAGTGTCCACAGCAAAGTTTATACCCTTTACGAGGCTGTGTTACCCATCTTCCCCAAATGTTTCAAGAAAAAAGTGACCGAAACGCATCATAATCCTTCCGTCCTGTGAACGTGCTCTTGTTTATGAGGGTCAATCCCGTTCCCGGCATTGACCTTTGAGCGGCTGAGAGATATTTTATCTCCCGGATCGGACACGAATGAAATGTCCATGACAATCTCGCTTTGAAACAAGAAGTCCGTGGCCGAATAATCTGCCTCCCTTACTACTTGCGAAAGGCCTAACTGCTGTTGCTGTTATCGGGTGATTAGGAGCAGAAGCCATTGTGGGATTAGTAAGGTAAGGTTGCTCATGCAGCGTAGGAGGAGCAAGCACCCTTTGAAGACTGCTACCACTCCTTACATGAGAACAGTTACCGTTATCCTTAACGGCACTGTCATTTCTCTCTACCCACCCCTCATAGTCCTCGGTGAGACCTTGTAACTTCGGGTCAGGTTTCTCTGCCATAAAAAGAGTTACTAGTAAAATGAGGAGTAAAATGGTAAAAGAAAAAAAATTTTCGCTGCAAAAATAAGTAAAGTAATAATCATTCACTGCTAAGTATGTGCTAACTCCTCCCCGATGCTTTTAAAATGCATAATAAAAGAGGAAAAAAATAATGAGTGAGGCTTAGCAAGAGAAAACTTCTCCACTGTGCAATAAAACACACAAATACTGATAATACTGAAATACAAATACTGATAGTCTTCTACCTCTTAAATTCCGCCGCAATGTTGCCTCTCTTTCTATCTTCTATTGATATTTCCACGCTGACTGCTCTTCTGAACTTGCTAACTGCATGCCTCCTGATAATACTGATAATAATGAAATACAAATACTGATAGTCTTCTACCTCTTAAATTCCGCCGCAATGTTGCCTCTCTTTCTATCTTCTACCGATATTTCCACGCTGACTGCTCTTCTGAACTTGCTAACTGCATGCCTCCCCCCCTCCCGCGGCCCCGCTGCACTCGACTTTCTACTCATGCTCATCCCTATACTGTCCAAACCCCTTATGCAAGAGTTAACCAGCATCTTCACTCTTTCATCCCTTACGCTGGTAAACTCTGGAACAATCTTCCTTCATCTGTACTTCCTCCTGCCTACGACTTGAACTCTTTCAAGAGGAGGGTATCAGGACATCTCTCCTCCCGTATTTGATCTTGCTTTCGGCCACCTCTTTTGTTTCTTTTTTAGGAGCAGCGAGTAGCGGGCTTTTTTTTTTATTATTGTTTTCTTTATTGTGTGTGCCCTTGAGCTGCCTCCTTTGTTGTAAAAAAAAAAAAAAAAATTGAATATAGGAGAAAAGAAAATGAATGATTAAATATAAAATGCGTAACAATGTTGCTCAATAAAAATAGTAAACATCCACACGCCAGAAAAATCAACAGCTGAAAAATCTAATAGATTAGATGCGGCCCTACACGCCTAAACACGTGAACATAATAATTCACCTGAAATCATGTTACAAGTGCTGTAATTACGGAAACCGTATGTAGTGTCAGCTAAAATGTGTTAAAAGCCTCGAAGACAGCAACTCGATACCCAGCTACTCAGCACCTGCGCGTCCTTCGCCTCGCCGGTGGCTGGGGCAGGACTGCAGGGGTGGCAGGGTCTGCCGTCCGTCGGCTGGTAGTGGTGGTGGGATTGGCGGCGGGCAGAGTATGTACGCCCGCCACAGTCACCCCTCCTGTCACAAAGTTGTCTGGCGAAGAAAAGAGCGCACCTACGACAGGCTGGGTCGTAGGTACATGATGAGGTGTCTCGAACGGTAAAAAAGGTAGAGAGACCCCCCCAGTGGAAAATATAGACTGTGTGGAGTTGATGAGCGGGGCCCCGCTGTGTGTGTGGCTGGGTGCTGACTTGACGCTCACGGGCCGGGAAGGTCGTGCGCTGCGTCAGTAGTACGCTAGAACTACACGCTTCACTGTCTCTGCCCTCACACACTCACTGAAGTTACGTATGAGAGAGATATATAACAATTCGGCGTATTTCGTAACCACGCTGCACACCATTTATGTTAACTTTCTTTAAGGTTCCTTTTAACGTGGTAAACGACGAGGCGGCCACCAGCCACTATTTTATGTTAAGTGATTAGTTTTAAGGCGCGAGTGTTATAGTGTTAGGGCGCGAACTGCTATCTCACGTCAGGTCCAGTGTACCGTTGCCTGCTTTCACAAGTTGATTGTAGTAGGTGAGATAACACAATAGCCTTTTAGTTCTCTCTCTCACAGGGCAATACCAATACAAAATGTAATTTTAACTATATTAACAGTTGTATATAAAGTTTACAGTTTAAGTGAGCAAGTTGCACGATTTGAGAGCCAGCCACACCAACGTGCCCGGGGCCGGCGAGCACCACTCTCCCGCCCGCTACCCGCTGTCTTCTCGGCTTCTCCCCCGTCTTCGCGTTGTCCGCTCGTTTTATTTGCTTGCAGTTCGTCCGGAAGGGTGGGGCTTCCGGTTGATGACGACTGATGAAAGTCATCATTTGTTGATCCTAGTGTCATCATTTCATCACAGCTTCTCACGGCCAAAAGCACAACGTGTTGTTAAAACATCCTGTTGTGTGACACCGACTGGGTGTCGGCACACGTACAGTCGCGATATGAAGTGATGTCGCCGTGTACGTTTATTTTCGATCACGCAAGTATCGTGATATATTTTCAAGAGTACCATTATTTTCCTGTATCTTCATCATAACTTGACTAAATATATTTTACAAGCTAGAAAAAAATAGAAAAGAAATATTCAGTGATGTTTTACGAAGAGTTCTCGAAATATTTTGACACAAAGTGTTTTCGTTCACCAAGGAACAAGTCAAATGAAGTCCAAATATCGACATATTACTCAAACAGAAAGTAGAATTATATTTTCATGATCATTGTTGACAACAATAAATCTAACGTATGCACAATATATAGGACATGCATAATTAGTAGATATCCTAAACTAGGATGGCATAATTTATTTAATTTATACTCTCGTTTGATGATGACGTCATCGCCCGCGCACCATACCTATTATTCACCCCTGACTCACTCTTTGCCTTTCGTGGTCAACATAACTATAACAAAAGCTTTCCGTGGACTTCTAATGCATGATAGTGATCAAGGGAAGATGCCCACAGCCTATAACTACCGTGGGATAGTCGGAGATGGAAAAATAAGAATAAGTAGCTTCAGAATAGTCGTGTTTTGTAACTCACTTTTTGCCGCCGATCGCAAACATCATTGCCTTTCTTGGTCAATATAACGATGACAAAAGCTTCATGTAGACTTCTAATGGTTGGAGGTGATCAATGGAACATGTCCACAGCTTATAAGTGCCATAGAATAATCGAGGAAGGTGGGGAAATATCAATGTATGGCTTAGAAATGGAGGTGGTGGTGCCGGCGGTAGGCTAATCGCAGCGTTGCCAAACATTAGGCTATGGTCCAGTGTTCGTAGAGGCCCGGAATTTCGATAGTTCAGATATGGCAACCCTACACATGAAGGCATTCTTCATTCATCATCATTACTGAGCAATGTTACTAAATATTTCAGTGCCCATGCTTATAATAAAAAGCCATCATAGTGAATAAAAGGTGTTTAAAGTGAAACCTTATTATTTGATCGTTTCTTAATCAATAAAACGCAAAGTAATGCCAGTAACTGTCCATTCGCTTCGTGTCATACTGAGCATGTGTATTAATAACTGCAGAAGACAGTTCATGGAATGACCCAGAATATATATATATATATATATATATATATATATATATATATATATATATATATATATATATATATATATATATATATATATATCGCCTAAATCTGAACAACGCATAACAACTGTTTTGCAAAGATAAGCACACGACGTGAACTAAATCATTTCAAGGTTGCCTTCAGCACTGAAGACAACACATGACATTCGCTGTCGCATTTTTTTAAACAAATGAATGTATAATTGTAATTCAGGTACTACTATGCTATTTTACCGTGTTTTACATCACAAGGTATTATGGATTATCATTAAAAGGGAACATTATAACATAACCAATAAATACACATCACTTCCGTTACCTTCAAATGCTCCCGTACGAAACATTTTGAGAGCGGCGACATCACTTCATATCGCGACTGTACATTCATACATTCTCATGTACATTATAATATACACATTACACCCCGCTCCGCACCCGCACCGTGCCACACGCGCTCAATACCTCTCGCTTCCTCTCATATGTCAGCTATTTACTACCTTTAAATTAAATTGATTAATTAGCTAATTCTAAAAGGTCATATAGTGTTAAGATTGTTTCGTTTGTAGGATAATAACAAAGATTTAGTATAAATACTACGACACTTGACAACGTTGGAATACAACGTTATACAAAATATTTGTTATTATCCTAAAAACAAAACAACCTCAACCCTATATGACCTTTTTGAATTAGCCAATTATTTAATCAAATTCATTTAACCCATTCAGTGCTTGCGGCACAGCGTTTGTGCCACTTTCCTCCTCGGCTCTGTAAAGCATATATCTTACGTTTTGTGACATAACTCGCTCGTCAATACTATATTTGTAATTATTTGGCAGATTTCCAATGTTTTAGTTGTGAGAAACGGCGTTATAAATATAGATTACATAAAACACTATATTAAATGATTTCAAGGTACGACAATTGCTGTTGCTTGGATTCTAGCGACATGTGGCAACTGTACGAGATAGCCGACGCTGTCAGTCGCAAGCAACATGGCAAGTGGGGATGACGCGCAAAATTTGTCTGGAGACGATGCCAGCTTTATTGATTCAGTCTTCCAGCTAATTGATTCTGACGAGTCCTCTGCGACTGAGGAATACATGACTGATAACGGTAGGGGCAGGTCATTTTACTTGTGCCTCAAAAATAAAAAAATAAAAAAAACATGATTATATGTTAGGCGCATTATTCTAACCTTCTTCTTTTATTTTACAGGCAGTTCAGGGAATTCTGACATTAGTGACAGTGAAGGTGAGGTAGTAGTACGAAAATAAAATGGTAGAAACGATAATTACATATGTAGGGAGCAAGGTAACGATGTAGACCTTCCTGTAAAATAACTCCAGTGTGAGCGTGCTGTTTCTAGGCGACACACACACACACACACACATAGACACCCACCCACACCACCCCCTCCTTTTCTCCACCACCCCCCTACATTAGGGTTATGACTCGAAATGAAAATTTTTTGCCTGGTATGAATTTTAATGAACAATTTGCTGCTAATCACAAAAAAATAGTCCATTTTATTTACATTTGAAAAAATGTCCCCCACACAAGCAGTTATCCATTTGGAACATTTCATTGTCTGGCGTTAGTGTAGAAATTAATTGCAAATTAGATATTGTTGGTGACTACAAACCGATCATGTAAATACTTGTCCTTTTTGCATATTTTACTCAGTTCTTCCATCACTTTCACAGCTCTCTCAGCTATCATGTTTGAGCGTGGAATATCAAGCACTGATGGTTCCTTGTTCCAATGAGTTTTCAAGCATTTCAGGGCACCGGCACAACCCGACTCGGTAACACCAAGGAAGAGGCTGTTATAGCTTGTTTCCTTAAATTTTTGATTGGTGAACCATGCTTCTTGCCAGCTGTTGGCGATGAAACTTAGTGGACGTTCCAACATGTTGCGCCACGATGGTAGTAAAAAATATGCAATGAGCGCATAGATGGCCCTCGAATTCCAGCGGGCACTGTTTAATGAAGGCAGTTTCCGCCATTTGATAAATGGGAATGAAGCATGCTTCTTGTAATGTTGGAATGCCTGGCAGAGTTCATACAAGAACTTAAAATCATCTCTCCAGCCTGGGTTTTCATCCATTTCTATTTGAGTCTCTGCCTTGTACTCACTTTGTAGGTAATTGTAATTTTCTAACAGTTCATCGACAAATTTGTAGTTCAGACTCGGTTTGGTGGTCTTTTCAGAAACATAGAAGTCAAGAATATGCTTCAATATTCTGTCTAATATGTGATGCTGACACCCAATGTACTGAGGCATGTCTAACCCCTTTCCAGTCATAGCTCTCTGTATTCTCGCAACAACACCGTTTAATCGTCCAGTGTTTACTGAAGTCGTATCGCATATGATCATTTTAATGCTTGACCAAGCATCATATTCATCAATCACTTTCTCCAGCGCATCATATATATCTTTTGAAGATCCACTTTTGCACCGTACAACACCCAGCCTAATATCTCTAGCTGCACTTTTAAGGCAAAGTACTTGATATTCCTGTTTTACTAATCTTTTCCCATCAAAGTGGAGACAATAATCCTTCTCTTGCGTCAACAGTGACTTAATCTCATCTTTCTTTTTTTCTGCAAGTCTAATGACTCCTCGCCATACTCCTGATTGTGTAGGTGTAGGAAGAATCACGCCTTCTTCTGCAATACTTGCACAAACTTTAGATGCTTTGTTGGTAGACAGATTCTGGCAGCTCACTAATTTTGTGGCCTGGTATGTGGCAGATGACTTTTTCTTGTGACTGGCTCTGGCTCATCAGAACTGTCCTCTGTTTCACTGCTAATATTGTCACCTAATGTACCAGAGTCACTTTCCATATTAGACGACTCATCAGAACTGTCACCTGTTTCACTGCTAACATTGTCATCTAAGGCACCAGATTCACTTTCCATGTAAGATGTATTAGCAAATTGTTCATTTGATATAGGATCATGTAACTGTATTTATTAAGGATGTATGGAAGATTGAGGCGCTGGTTTGTGAGTTGTGTATCCAACCTTTCCACCTGACTCTACTTGCTTGTAATAGAGCGCTCTATCCTCACGACACAACCAAACACCATCAACTTTAGTGATGTCAAATATGCTTTGCATACCATTCAAAAAGTCTTTCTTTGGTCTACGTTGGTTCTTCTCATACAAAAGTATCAGTTTGGTCAGCCGTGCGTTAATGGCTTGCTGACTGAGAGTAGGAAAGCTGAATTTTCCCCACAAATCTGATAATTCTTGACATATCCGTTGTAGCCTAGTAGCTTTCAATTTGTCTTCATCCAGCAACATGTGATATCTTCCCAAAATATGCCGCTTTTGAGGTAGCCTGGTGAAACTTGTTAAACAGTCAACACGAGGAAGGTCACGCCGTTTTGTATGAATGGATGATGGTAGATTGCAAGCCCATTTTCGAGAGTTTTTTTCAACAGTATCACCAGATTTAAAGTATGCCATTTCTATTGTTACTCTGAAACATAAGAAAATAAGTTTGTTAGGACTGCAATTCTTCATCTTAATAAGACTATAACACTATTATAATAAATAAAACAAAAGTAGATAAAGATTATAATAAAAACATTACTACATAATTTACCTGATGAGAGTCAAACAACACACCCAATCGCTTTCAAGTCTAAGAGGGAACTGAAGCTACTCAGCCAGGCCCGACAAACTGATGATATTGTGTGGGTGTATTGCATCATCCAACGTTTCCATTGACGAAAATTACCCAAGGCTTCTCTTCAAGGGTTTAAATCTTCCTCGCTTGTGATCAATTATCACGTATACAAAATTATGAATAAGAATTTTCTGAAACCTAAGTTATAAACAAGGCATTACTCACACTGCTAGAATAAATAAAAAATATTTATTATTATATGTTTTATATCACAAAATGCATAAAAATGCCTGAAAATTTTTTCTATTAAAATTCCCTTCTATGATGAGAACTCCGTAACTATAAAAGCATTGGTGGGGGACCTTTTTTCACGCAAAACCACAATAATTGTGATTTATATAATGAACGATTAGAACCTCATCACATGGCATAGCAGGAATTTCAAATTTCGCCAAAAAAATTTTTTGTCATAACCCTACCCTACATAGGTCAGATCCCCATACCCACCCACCTCATTTTTGCACTTTTAGTAGGCTATGCCTACCAACTATTTATAATAATTGTAATAATAATGATAATAATAATAAAGCCATTATTACACACACACACACACACACACACACACACAGCACCCTCCCCCTACATACGTCAGATTCCCATACTCACCCACCTCATTTTTGCACTTTTAGTAGGCTATGCCTACTAATCATTTATAAAAATTGCAATAATAATGATAATAATAATAATAAAATAATAATAATAATAGTCATTATTGCACACACAACACACACACACACACACACACACACACACAGCACACCCTCCCCCTACATCAGTCAGATCCCCATACCCATCAACCTCATTTTTTGCACTTTTAGTAGGCAATGCTTACTAACTATTTATAATAATTGTAATAATAATAAAGCCATTATTACACACACACACACACACACACACACACACACACACACACACACACACACACATTAGCACAAGTCGCAGTAGACGGGGTGACTATAGTAATAAAAGTAGCAACATTGAAGGCTTGGATCGCCTTGTTGGACCTTGAGTTTTTTTTTTTTTTTTTTTTACAACAAAGGAGGCAGCTCAAAGGCACAAAAAAACAATAATAAAAAAAAGCCCGCTAATCGCTGCTCTTAAAAAAAGAATCAGAAGAGGTGGCCAAAAGCAAGGTCAGATTTGGAATGAGGTGTCCTGATACCCTCCTCTTGAAAGAGTTCAAGTCGTAGGCAGGAGGAAATACAGATAAAGGAAGATTGTTCCAGAGTTTACCAGCGTGAGGGATGTAAGAGTGAAGATGCTGGTTAACTCTTGCATAAGGGGTTTGGACGGTATAGGGATGAGCATGAGTAGAAAGTCGTGTGCAGCGGGGCCGCGGGAGGGGGGGAGGCATGCAGTTAGCAAGTTCAGAAGAGCAGTCAGCGTGGAAATATCGATAGAAGATAGAAAGAGCGGCAACATCGCGGCGGAATTTAAGAGGTAGAAGACTATCAGTAGGAGGAGGAGAGCTGATGAGACGAAGAGCCTTAGCCTCCACTCTGTCCAGAAGAGCTGTGTGGGTGGAGCCCCCCACACGTGAGATGCATACTCCATACGAGGGCGGACAAGGCCCCTGTATATGGATATCAACTGCGCGGGGGAGAAGAACTGGCGGAGACGATACAGAACGCCCAACCTCGAGGAAGCTGATTTAGCGAGAGGAGATATGAAGTTTCAGTTGAGATTTTGAGTTAAGGATAGACTGAGGATAGTTTTGAGGCATTGAAGGACACAAGGTTCCTTCTGCCCCAGTCGGAAATGATAGCAAGGTCTGAGGTTAAGCGTTCTGCAGCCTCCAGTCTGGAGTCGTGTACTTCCTGTTGAGAGGGTCTTCTATTGAAAGAAGTTGAATAATGCAGAGTGGAGTCGTCGGCGTACGAGTGAACAGGACAGTTTGTTATGGAAAGAAGATCATTGATGAATAACAGGAAGAGAGTGGGTGATAGGACAGAGCCCTGTGGAACGCCACTGTTGATAGATTTAGGGGAAGAGCAGTGACCGTCT
The DNA here is from genome assembly GCF_024679095.1 of Eriocheir sinensis. Taxonomy (NCBI): domain Eukaryota; kingdom Metazoa; phylum Arthropoda; class Malacostraca; order Decapoda; family Varunidae; genus Eriocheir; species Eriocheir sinensis. The sequence continues at coordinate 4,375 of NW_026110357.1, read as the reverse complement.
ACCACCGCAGAGATAGAACGGCCGGAAAGGAAACTGGAGATAAAGGAACAGAGAGAGGGATAGAATCCGAAAGAGGGCAGTTTAGAAAGCAAAGACTGGACTGGACTAGACTCTATCGAAGGCTTTCGATATGTCTAGCGCAACAGAGAAAGTTTCACCGAAACTGCTAAGAGAGGATGACCAAGAGTCAGTTAAGAGAGCAAGAAGATTGCCAGTAGAACGCCCCTTGCGGAATCCATACTGGCGATCAGATAGAAGATTAGAAGTGGAAAGGTGCTTTTGAATCTTCCGGTTAAGGATTGATTCAAAAGCTTTAGACAGACATGAAAGTAAAGCTATTGGGCGGTAGTTTGAGGGATTGGAGCGGTCACCCTTCTTAGGCACAGGCTGTACAAAGGCATACTTCCAGCAGGAAGGAAAGATAGATGTTGATAGGCAAAGACGAAAGAGTTTGACCAGGCAGGGTGTCAGCACAGAAGCACATTTTTTAAGGACAATAGGAGGCACTCCATCAGGTCCATAAGCCTTCTGAGAGTTGAGGCCAGAGAGGGCATAGAAAACATCATTAGGAAGAATCTTAATAACAGGCATAAAGGAGTCAGAGGGGGGATGAGTAGGAGGAATATGCCCAGAATCGTCCAAGGTGGAGTTCTTACAGAAAGTTTGATCGAAGAGTTCAGCCTTAGAGACAGATGAGACGGCAGTGCTGCCGTCAGGGTTAAGGAGAGGAGGGAAAGAGGAAGAAGTGAAATTGAGGGATATATTTTTGGCTAGATGCCAGAAGTCACGAGAAAAAAATGGAAGAGGCAAGGTGTTGACATTTTCTATTTATAAAAGAAGTTTTAGTAATTCGGAGAATAGATTTGGCACGATTCCGGGCTGAAATGTATAGATCAAAGTTAGTGGGAGTTTGAAGGCTCTGGAACCTTTTGTAAGCTGCCTCTCTATCTTTAATAGCACGAGAACAAGCATGATTAAACCAAGGCTTTTTAGCATGAGGAGTAGAGAAAGTACGTGGAATGTATGCCTCCATTCCAGAGACAATCACCTCTGTGATGCGCAAAGCACACACAGAGGGGTCTCTCTCCTGGAAGCAGTAATCATTCCACGGGAAATCGGAAAAGTACATCCTCAGGTCGTCCCACTGAGCTGAAGCAAAATGCCAGAAGCATCGCCTCCTCGGTGGGTCCAAAGGATGTGCTTGAGCGATAGGACAGGATACAGAAATAAGGTTATGATCGGAGGAGCCCAACGGAGAGAACAGTTTGACAGAGTAAGCAGAAGGATTAGAGGTAAGGAAGAGGTCTAGAATGTTGGGCCTGTCTCCAAGACGGTCGGGAATACGAGTAGGGTGCTGAACCAGCTGCTCTAGGTCGTTGAGGAGAGCAAAGTTTAAGGCTTGTTCACCAGGCTGGTCAGTGAAAGAGGATGAAAGCCAAAGCTGGTGGTGAACATTGAAATCTCCCAAGATGGAGATTTCAGCGAAGGGAGAGTGGGTCAAGATGCGCTCCACTTTAGAGTTCAAATAGTCAAAGAGTTTTACATAGTTGGTAGAGTTAGGTGAGAGATAAACAGCACAGATGTATTTAGTAATAGAATGACAATGAAGTCTTAGCCAGATGGTGGATAATTCAGAAGAGTCAAGGTCGTGGGCACGAGAGCAAGTGATGTCGTTGCGCACGTAGGCGCAACATCCAGCTTTGGATTGAAATTTAGGAGAGAGATAGTAGGAGGGAACAGAGTAGAGGTTGCTGTCAGTAGCCTCAGAAACCTGTGTTTCGGTGAGGAAGAGAAGGTGAGGTTTAGAGGAGGAGAGATGGTGTTCCACAGAATGAAAATTAGAACGGAGACCGCGAATGTTGCAGAAATTGATAAGGAGGAGGTTCGAGGAGTTATCAGGACACCTCTCAAGTCGGCAGCCAGAAGGGGAGTCCTCCCTGGGGGAATTTGTGGTCCCCCCCCCCAGGCGGGGACCTGAGGAGTTATTTTTTCGCCATGTTGAATTTTGAATTTTGGGAAAAGGTGTGTGTGTTTTGTGAATGTAGTGGTGTAGAAAGAAGAGGAACTGTCTTTAGAGAGCATGCTGAACTGCTCTCTGGTGTTGATGAGACAAAAGGGAAACGGTTAGTGAGGACATGGGAAGGGTCTTTGAAGGGCTTCAGCACCCTCCTCGCTTCCCATATATCCTCACCGGGAGTAGCTCACGCCCGTTCGGTAGGTGTCTTCCTACGGCAACGACTCCATAGAGATCACGAGAATCTTTGGTGGGAAGTAAACGAAGTCAGGAGACACTCACGTCCTCCCCGCCCACACAGGCGTGCGTGTGTGTGTGTCTATATATATATATATATATATATATATATATATATATATATATATATATATATATATATATATATATATATAAATAAACACACACATACACATACAGAGAGAGAGAGAGAGAGAGAGAGAGAGAGAGAGAGAGAGAGAGAGAGAGAGAGAGAGAGAGATTTACATAGATAGATAGATTTACATAGAAAATCAGACCACACAGACCCCATGGTCCAGACTAGGTGGTCTGTCCTTCAAAACCTAAGTGATTTTACATTAATTAGAAGGCTCCAAAACGTTGCATTTCTACTCTAGTTGATGTTAAGTTGAAGGAAGTGACGGTCGAGCTTGTTTTTAAAGGAGTCAATCGTCTTACACTGGACCACTGATGGTGGGAGCTTATTCCAAATTCGCACTACAACGTTGGTGAAGAAAAAAATGGTGCAGTCTGAATTTACTTGTCTACATCTGAGTTTTACGCCATTGTTCCTCGTACGCAAAGTGTCATCGATCATAAACAATGTTGATCTGTCTACATTCGTGAACCCATTAAGTATTTTAAAACATTCGATCAGTTTTCCTCGGAGGCGACGTTTCTCAAGAGAGAACATGTTAAGGGTAGAAAGCCTTTCTTCGTAGGATTTGAAGCTCAAGGAAGGGATCATTTTTGTTACCCGACGCTGAACACCTTCTAATTTAGCAATGTCCTTTGCATGGTGGGGAGACCAAAACTGTACCGCATATTCCAAGTGGGGTCTGACTAAACTATTGTAGAGCGAAAGTATTACATCTTTATTCTTGAATAAAAAATTTCTTTTAATGAAGCACAACATCCTGTTCGCTTTATTTGCTGTATCAGGACACCTCTCCTCCCGAAACTGACTTATCTTTCGGCCACCTCTTTGGATTCTTTTTAGGAGTAGCGGTTTTTTTTTTTTTTTTTACTTTTTTTTTTTTTTTGTGTCTCCTTTGCTGCATCGATGCATTGCTGTGATAATTTGAGGTTTGACGCGATTTTGACCCCCAAGTCCTTGACGCATTGAACGCTTTTGAGTTTAACGCCGCGCATTTCGTAATCGAACTTCTTATTCCTCGTTCCAACTTGAAGGACCTGGCACTTTACGTTAAAGGGCATCTCCCATCTATCCGACCAAGCTGAAATTTTGTGCAAATCCTCTTGGAGGCTTTGCCTGTCTTCGTCAGTGAGAACCGAGTTACCAATCTTTGTTTCGTCTGCAAAGTTACTAATGCAATTATTGAATCCAACATCCACGTCGTTGATGTAAATCATGAAGAGCACTGGCCCAAGAACCGAGCCCTGAGGGACGCCACTAGTGACCGGCGCCCACTCTGAGTTAAATCCATCAATCACCACTCATTGTTGTCTGTTGCTCAACCAATTCGCGATCCATTGGTTTACTTGACCGTCAGTACCTATTTGCTTTAATTTGTAAAGTAATTTACGATGTGGGACTTTATCAAACGCTTTCTGGAAATCAAGATAGACTACGTCCAGTGATTTGGTTACGTCATAAAAAGTGAAGAGGTTGTTATAAAAGGTTAATAGGTTTGATAGGCAGGATCTTTTGTTAAGAAAGCCATGTTGTGAGTCCCCAATTAATGAGTGGCTTTCAAGGTAACTCACAATTTTGTCTCTAATTATCCTCTCAAGTAGCTTACCTACAACCGAAGTTAGACTAATGGGCCTGTAATTACCTGGCACTTTTTTGTCTCCTTTCTTAAAAATCGGTGTCACATTAGCCTTTTTCCAATCCAAAGGGACGATGCCTTGTCGCAATGACATATTGAATACGGTTGTGAGGGGGGAGAGTATTTCGCTCTTTGTTTCTTTGAGCAGAGTAGGATATACTTTGTCAGGTCCAGGACTTTTATTTGTTTTAAGTGATTGGAGGGCTTTAAGGACTTCACCGGTTGTTATTTCAAAGTTAGGCAATGCGTACTCGGGATTTACATTAGTACTGGTGTTGGTGGTAGTGGTGGGAGGGGGCGGGGGACTTTGGTACGTGTTTCAAACGTACGTGGTCACATATCATTTAAGTTC